>NW_027591992.1:0-2500 GCF_964213995.1 Mustelus asterias
GGGACGTCTTGTTGAAGTTGTACAAGACATTGGTAAGGCCGCACTTGGAATACTGTGTACAGTTCTGGTCACCCTATTATAGAAAGGATATTATTAAACTAGAAAGAGTGCAGAAAAGATTTACTAGGATGCTACCGGGACTTGATGGATTGAGTTATGAGGAGAGGCTGGATAGACTGGGGCTTTTTTCTCTGGAGCGTCGGAGGCTGAGGGGTGATCTTATAGAGGTCTATAAAATAATGAGGGGCAGAGATCAGCTAGATAGTCAATATCTTTTCCCAAAGGTAGGGGAGTCTAAAACTAGAGGGCATAGGTTTAAGGGGAGAGGGGAGAGATACAAAAGGGTCCAGAGGGGCAATTTTTTCACACAGAGGGTGGTGAGTGTCTGGAACGAGCTGCCAGAGGCAGTAGTAGAGGCGGGTACAATTTTGTCTTTTAAAAAGCATTTAGACAGTTACATGGGTAAGAAGGGTACAGAGGGATATGGGCCAAATGCGGGCAATTGGGATTAGCTTAGGGGTTTAAAAAAAAAAGGGCGGCATGGACAAGTTGGGCCGAAGGGCCTGTTTCCATGCTGCAAACCTCTAAGACTCTATGACTCATCCTTTCCGGGTGTATCACAGCTCGGTCTGGGGCTCCTGCTCTGCCCAAGACCGCAAGGAACTACAAAGGGTCGTGAATGTAGCCCAATCCCATCACGCAAACCCAGCCTCCCATCCACTGACTCCGTCTACACTTCCCGCTGCCTCGGGGAAAAGCAGCCGGCATAATCAAGGACCCACACGGACCCCGGACATTCTCTCTTCCACCTTCTTCCTTTGGGAAAAGGATCCAAAAGTCTGAGGTCACGTACCGACCGACCGACTCAAGAACAGCTTCTTCCCTGCTGCTTTTGAATGGACCGACCTCGCATTAAGTTGATCTTTCTCTACACCCCGAGCTGTGACTGTGACTCTACATTCTGCACCCTCTCCTTTCCTTCTCTATGAACGGTATGCTTTGTCTGTATAGCGCGCAAGAAACAATACTTTTCACTGCATTCCAATACATGTGACAAGAATAAATCAAATCCAATCATAGAAACCCTACAGTGCAGAAGGAGGCCATTCGGCCCATCGAGTCTGCACCGACCACAATCCCATCCAGGCCCTACCCCCACATATTTTACCCGCTAATCCCTCTAACCTACGCATCCCAGGACTCTAAGGGGCAATTTTTAACCTGGCCAATCAACCTAACCCGCACATCTTTGGACTGTGGGAGGAAACCGGAGCACCCGGAGGAAACCCACGCAGACACGAGGAGAATGTGCAAACTCCAATCTCTCCTCGTGTCTAACACCCTCCGTACCAAAGCAACATCCTGGTAAACCTTTTCTGGAACTCTCTCCAAAGCCTCCCAGTAGTTGGTGACCAGAACTGGACGCAGTATTCTGAATAAAGAACAAAGAACAGTACAGCACAGGAACAGGCCATTCGGCCCTCCAAGCCCGCGCCGCTCCCTGGTCCAAACTAGACCATTCTTTTGTATCCCTCCATTCCCACTCCGTTCATATGGCTATCTAGATAAGTCTTAAACGTTCCCAGTGTGTCCGCCTCCACCACCTTGCCCGGCAGCGCATTCCAGGCCCCCACCACCCTCTGTGTAAAATATGTCCGTCTGATATCCGTGTTAAACCTCCCCCACCCTCACCTTGAACCTATGACCCCTCGTGAACGTCACCACCGACCTGGGGAAAAGCTTCCCACCGTTCACCCTATCTATGCCTTTCATAATTTTATACACCTCTATTAGGTCACCCCTCATCCTCCGTCTTTCCAGGGAGAACAACCCCAGTTTACCCAATCTCTCCTCATAACTAAGCCCCTCCATACCAGGCAACATCCTGGTAAACCTCCACTGCACTCTTTCCAAAGCCTCCACGTCCTTCTGGTAGTGTGGCGACCAGAACTGGACGCAGTATTCCAAATGCGGCCGAACCAACGTTCTATACAACCGCAACATCAGACCCCAACTTTTATACTCTATGCCCCGTCCTATAAAGGCAAGCATACCATATGCCTTCTTCACCACCTTCTCCACCTGTGACGTCACCTTCAAGGATCTGTGGACTTGCACACCCAGGTCCCTCTGCGTATCTACACCCTTTATGGTTCTGCCATTTATCGTATAGCTCCCCCCTACGTTATTTCTACCAAAATGCATCACTTTGCATTTATCAGGATTGAACTCCATGTGCCATTTCTTTGCCCAAATTTCCAGCCTATCTATATCCTTCTGTAGCCTCTGACAATGCTCCTCACTATCTGCAAGTCCTGCCATTTTTGTGTCATATGTGGCCTAACCAACAGTTTACAGGTCACTTGTCAGGGGACAGTTTTTCCCCACCCAATACACCAAGTTTTTATTGTTGGTTTCGCAGCCATGAGAAGACCATAAGGCCATCAGACATAGGAGCAGAATGAGGCCACTCGGCCCATCGAGTCTGCTACCCCATTCA
>NW_027591992.1:7500-10000 GCF_964213995.1 Mustelus asterias
CTGGATGAGGTTACAGAGATAGGGAGGGGGTGTAGGGGCTGGAGGAGGTTACAGAGATAGGGAGGGGTGTAGGGGCTGGAGGAGGGTACAGAGATAGGGAGGGGGTGTAGGGGGCTGGAGGGGGTTACAGAGATAGGGGGGGTGTGTAGGGGCTGGATGAGGTTACAGAGATAGGGAGGGGGTGTAGGGGGCTGGAGGGGGTTACAGAGATAGGGGGGGTGTGTAGGGGCTGGATGAGGTTACAGAGATAGGGAGGGGGTGTAGGGGGCTGGAGGGGGTTACAGAGATAGGGAGGGTGTGTAGGGGCTGGATGAGGTTACAGAGATAGGGAGGGGGTGTAGGGGCTGGAGGAGGTTACAGAGATAGGGAGGGGTGTAGGGGCTGGAGGAGATTCCAGAGATAGGGAGGGGGTGTAGGGGCTGGAGGAGGGTACAGAGATAGGGAGGGGTGTAGGGGGCTGGAGGAGGTTACAGAGATAGGGAGGGGGTGTAGGGGGCTGGAGGAGGTTACAGAGATAGGGAGGGGGTGTAGGGGGCTGGAGGGGGTTACAGAGATAGGGAGGGGTGTAGGGGCTGGAGGAGGTTACAGAGATAGGGAGGGGTGTAGGGGCTGGAGGGGATTACAGAGATAGGGAGGGGGTGTAGGGGGCTGGAGGAGGTTACAGAGATAGGGAGGGGGTGTAGGGGCTGGAGGGGGTTACAGAGATAGGGAGGGGGTGTAGGGGGCTGGAGGAGGTTACAGAGATAGGGAGGGGGTGTAGGGGCTGGAGGGGATTACAGAGATAGGGAGGGGGTGTAGGGGGCTGGAGGAGGTTACAGAGATAGGGAGGGGTGTAGGGGCAGGAGGAGGTTACAGAGATAGGGAGGGGTGTAGGGGGCTGGAGGAGGTTACAGAGATAGGGAGGGGTGTAGGGGGCTGGAGGAGGTTACAGAGATAGGGAGCGGGGTGTAGGGGGCTGGAGGAGGTTACAGAGATAGGGAGGGGGTGTAGGGGGCTGGAGGGGGTTACAGAGATAGGGAGGGGGTGTAGGGGGCTGGAGGAGGTTACAGAGATAGGGAGGGGTGTAGGGGGCTGGAGGAGGTTACAGAGATCGGGAGGGGGTGTAGGGGGCTGTAGGAGGTTACAGAGATAGGGAGGGGTGTAGGGGGCTGGAGGAGGTTACAGAGATAGGGAGGGGTGTAGGGGGCTGGAGGGGGTTACAGAGATAGGGAGGGGGTGTAGGGGGCTGGAGGGGATTACAGAGATAGGGAGGGGGTGTAGGGGGCTGGTGGAGGTAACAGAGATAGGGACGGGTGTCGTGGCTGGAGGGGGTTACAGAGATAGGGAGGGGGTGTAGGGGGCTGGAGGGGATTACAGAGATAGGGAGGGGATGTAGGGGCTGGAGGAGGTTACAGAGATAGGGAGGGGGTGTAGGGGCCGGAGGAGATTACAGAGATAGGGAGGGGGTGTAGGGGGCTGGAGGATGGTTACAGAGATAGGGAGGGGTGTAGGGGGCTGGAGGAGTTTACAGAGATAGGGAGGGGGTGTAGGGGGCTGGAGGAGCTACAGAGATAGGGAGGGGTGTAGGGGGCTGGAGGGGGTTACAGAGATAGGGAGGGGGTGTAGGGGGCTGGAGGAGCTTACAAAAATAGGGAGGGGCTGTGGGGGCTGGAGGAGGTTACAGAGATAGGGAGGAGGTGTAGGGGCTGGAGGAGGTTACAGAGATTGGGAGGGGTGTAGGGACTGGAGGAGGTTATAGAGATAGGGAGGGGGTGTAGGGGGCTGGAGGAGGTTACAGAGATAGGGAGGGGTGTAGGGGGCTGGAGGAGGTTACAGAGATAGGGAGGGGTGTAGGGCCTGGAGGAGGTTACAGAGATAGGGAGGGGATGTAGGGGGCTGGAGGAGGCTACAGAGATAGGGAGGGGTGTAGGGCCTGGAGGAGGTTACAGAGATAGGGAGGGGGTGTAGGGGGCTGGAGGAGGTTACAGAGATAGGGAGGGGGTGTAGGGGGAGGTTACAGAGATAGGGAGGGGTGTAGGGGGCTGGAGAAGGTTACAGAGATAGGGAGGGGGTGTAGGGGGCTGGAGAAGGTTACAGAGACAGGGAGGGGTTGTAGGGGGCTGGAGAAGGTTACAGAGATAGGGAGGGGGTGTAGGGGGCTGGAGAAGGTTACAGAGATAGGGAGGGGGTGTAGGGGGCTGGAGAAGGTTACAGAGATAGGGAGGGGTTGTCGGGGGCTGGAGGGGGTTACAGTGATAGGGAGGGGTGTAGGGGGCTGGAGGAGGTTACAGAGATAGGGAGGGGGTGTCGGGGGCTGGAGGGGGTTACAGTGATAGGGAGGGGTCAGCTCCGACGGAGAAGTGTGTGTCTCCGGTTTGTGTGTGAAACCTCGTTCCCCCACCCCGCGTCCTGCGAATGAACCCGTTTTCCCGTCCTCACTTGCCTAGACTGAGATGGGAGTACGGGATTCCGTACAGAGTCTGTGCCCAAACCAATCCCACCCAAGCCCTCACCCCATAAC
>NW_027591992.1:15000-66230 GCF_964213995.1 Mustelus asterias
TGTTATTCTATATATAAACCACCCCGAACCCCTCGATTAGATTCCAGTCTGTAACTCACTCCCGGGTATCTGTTATTCTATATATAAACCACCCCGAACCGCTCGATTAGATTCCAGTCTGTAACTCACTCCCGGGTATCTGTTATTCTATATATAAACCACCCCGAACCCCTCGATTAGATTCCAGTCTGTAACTCACTCCCGGGTATCTGTAATTCTATATATAAACCACCCCGAACCCCTCGATTAGATTCCAGTCTGTAACTCAGTCCCGGGTATCTGCTATTCTATATATAAACCACCCCGAACCCCTCGATTAGATTCCAGTCAGTAACTCTCTCCCGGGTATCTATTAGTCTATATATAAACCACCCTGAACCCCTCGATCAGATTCCAGTCTGGAACTCACTCCCCAGTGTCTGTTATTCTATATATAAACCACCCCGAACCCCTCGGTTAGATTCCAGTCTGTAACTCACTCCCGGGTATCTGTTATTCTATATATAAACCACCCCGAACCCCTCGATTAGATTCCAGTCTGTAACTCACTTCCGGGTATCTGTTATTCTATATATAAACCACCCCGAACCCCTCGATTAGATTCCAGTCTGTAACTCACTCCCGGGAATCTGTTATTCTATATATAAACCACGCTGAACCCCTCGATTAGATTCCAGTCTGTAACTCTCTCCCGGGTATCTGTTATTCTGTATATAAACCACCCCGAACCCCTCGATTAGATTCCAGTCTGTAACTCTCTCCCGGGTATCTGTTATTCTGTATATATACCACCCCGAACCCCTCGATTAGATTCCAGTCTGTAACTCACTCCTGGGTATCTGTTATTCTATATATAAACCACCCTGAACCCCTCGATTAGATTCCAGTCTGTTACTCACTCCCGGGTATCTGTTATTCTATATATAAACCACCCCGAACCCCTCGATTAGATTCCAGTCTGTAACTCTCTCCCGGGTATCTGTTATTCTATATATAAACCACCCCGAACCCCTCGATTAGATTCCAGTCGTTAACTCTCTCCCGCGTATCTGTTATTCTGTATATAAACCACCCCGAACCCCTCGATTAGATTCCAGTCTGTAACTCACTCCTGGGTATCTGTTATTCTATATATAAACCATCCCGAACCCCGCGATTAGATTCCAGTCTGTAACTCACTCCCGGGTATCTGTTATTCTATATATAAACCACCCCGAACCCCTCGATTAGATTCCAGTCTGTAACTCATTCCCAGGTATCTGTTATTCTATACATAAACCACCCTGAAACCCTCGATTAGATTCCAGTCTATAACTCACTCCCGGGTATCTGTTATTCTGTATATAAACCACCCCGAACCCCTCGATTAGATTCCAGTCTGTATCTCTCTCCCGGGTATCTGTTATTCTATACATAAACCACCCCGAACCCCTCGATTAGATTCCAGTCTGTAACTCACTCCCGGTTATCTGTTATTCTATATATAAACCACCCCGAACCCCTCGATTAGATTCCAGTCTGTAACTCACTCCCGGGTATCTGTTATTCTATATATAAACCACCCGGAACCCCTCGATTAGATTCCAGTCTGTAACTCTCTCCCGGGTATCTGTTATTCTGTATATAAACCACCCCGAACCCCTCGATTAGAATCCAGTCTGTAACTCTCTCCCGGGTATCTGTTATTCTATATATAAACCACCCCGAACCCCTCGATTAGATTCCAGTCTGTAACTCACTCCCGGGTATCTGTTATTCTAAATATAAACCACCCCGAACCCCTCGATTAGATTCCAGTCTGTAACTCACTCCCGGGTATCTGTTATTCTAAATATAAACCACTCCGAACACCTCCATTAGATTCAAGTCTGTAACTCACTCCCGGGTATCTGTTATTCTATATATAAACCACCCCGAACCCCTCGATTAGATTCCGGTCTGTAACTCTCTCCCGGGTATCTGTTATTCTATATATAAACCACCCCGAACCCCTCGATTAGATTCCAGTCTGTAACTCACTCCCGGGTATCTGTTATTCTATCTATAAACCACCCCGAACCCCTCGATTAGATTCCAGTCTGTAACTCATTCCCAGGTATCTGTTATTCTATACATAAACCACCCCGAACCCCTCGATTAGATTCCAGTCTGTAACTCACTCCCGGGTATCTGTTATTCTGTATATAAACCACCCCGAACCCCTCGATTAGATTCCAGTCTGTATCTCTCTCCCGGGTATCTTTTATTCTATATATAAACCACCCCGAACCCCTCGATTAGATTCCAGTCTGTAACTCACACCCGGGTATCTGTTATTCTATATATAAACCACCCCGAACCCCTCGAATAGATTCCAGTCTGGAACTCACTCCCGGGTATCTGTTATTCTATACAAAAACAACCCCGAACCCCTCGATTAGATTCCAGTCTGTAACTCTCTCCCGGGTATCTGTTATTCTGTATATAAACCACCCCGAACCCCTCGATTAGATTCTAGTCTGTAACTCTCTCCCGGGTATCTGTTATTCTAAATATAAACCACCCCGAACCCCTCGATTAGATTCCAGTCTGTAACTCTCTCCCGGGTATCTTTTATTCTATATATAAACCACCCCGAACCCCTCAATTAGATTCCAGTCTGTAACTCTCTCCCGGGTATCTTTTATTCTATATATAAACCACCCCGAACCCCTCAATTAGATTCCAGTCTGTAACTCACTCCCGGGTATCTGTTATTCTATATATAAACCACCCCGAACCCCTCAATTAGATTCCAGTCTGTAACTCTCTCCCGGGTATCTGTTATTCTGTATATAAACCACCCCGAACCCCCCGATTAGATTCCAGTCTGTAACTCACTCCCGGGTATCTGTTATTCTATATATAAACCACCCCGAACCCCTCGATTAGATTCCAGTCTGTCACTCACTCCCGGGTATCTGCTATTCTATATATAAACCACCCCGAACCCCTCGATTAGATTCCAGTCTGTAACTCTCTCCTGGGTAGCTGTTATTCTATATATAAACCATCCTGAACCCCTCGATTAGATTCCAGTCTGTAACTCACTCCCCAGTGTCTGTTATTCTATATATAATCCTTCCCGAACCCCTCAATTAGATTCCAGTCTGTAACTCACTCCCGGGTATCTGTTATTCTATATATAAACCACCCCGAACCCCTCGATTAGATTCCAGTCTGTAACTCACTCCCGGGAATCTGTTATTCTATATATAAACCACCCCGAACCCCTCGATTAGATTCCAGTCTGTAACTCTCTCCCGGGTATCTGTTATTCTATATATAAACCACCCCGAACCCCTCGATTAGATTCCAGTCTTTAACTCTCTCCCGCGTATCTGTTATTCTGTATATAAACCACCCCGAACCCCTCGATTAGATTCCAGTCTGTAACTCACTCCTGGGTATCTGTTATTCTATATATAAACCATCCCGAACCCCTCGATTAGATTCCAGTCTGTAAATCACTCCCGGGTATCTGTTATTCTATATATAAACCACCCCGAACCCCTCGATTAGATTCCAGTCTGTAACTCATTCCCAGGTATCTGTTATTCTATACATAAACCACCCCGAAACCCTCGATTAGATTCCAGTCTATAACTCACTCCCGGGTATCTGTTATTCTGTATATAAACCACCCCGAACCCCTCGATTAGATTCCAGTCTGTATCTCTCTCCCGGGTATCTGTTATTCTATACATAAACCACCCCGAACCCCTCGATTAGATTCCAGTCTGTAACTCACTCCCGGTTATCTGTTATTCTATATATAAACCACCCCGAACCCCTCGATTAGATTCCAGTCTGTAACTCACTCCCGGGTATCTGTTATTCTATATATAAACCACCCCGAACCCCTCGATTAGATTCCAGTCTGTACCTCTCTCCCGGGTATCTGTTATTCTGTATATAAACCACCCCGAACCCCTCGATTAGATTCCAGTCTGTAACTCTCTCCCGGGTATCTGTTATTCTGTATATAAACCACCCCGAACCCCTCGATTAGATTCCAGTCTGTAACTCACTCCTGGGTATCTGATATTCTATATATAAACCACCCCGAACCCCTCGATTAGAATCCAGTCTGTAACTCTCTCCCGGGTATCTGTTATTCTATATATAAACCACCCCGAACCCCTCGATTAGATTCCAGTCTGTAACTCACTCCCGGGTATCTGTTATTCTAAATATAAACCACCCCGAACCCCTCGATTAGATTCCAGTCTGTAACTCACTCCCGGGTATCTGTTATTCTAAATATAAACCACTCCGAACACCTCCATTAGATTCAAGTCTGTAACTCACTCCCGGGTATCTGTTATTCTATATATAAACCACCCCGAACCCCTCGATTAGATTCCGGTCTGTAACTCTCTCCCGGGTATCTGTTATTCTATATATAAACCACCCCGAACCCCTCGATTAGATTCCAGTCTGTAACTCACTCCCGGGTATCTGTTATTCTATATATAAACCACCCCGAACCCCTCGATTAGATTCCAGTCTGTAACTCATTCCCAGGTATCTGTTATTCTATACAAAAACAACCCCGAACCCCTCGATTAGATTCCAGTCTGTAACTCTCTCCCGGGTATCTGTTATTCTGTATATAAACCACCCCGAACCCCTCGATTAGATTCTAGTCTGTAACTCTCTCCCGGGTATCTGTTATTCTAAATATAAACCACCCCGAACCCCTCGATTAGATTCCAGTCTGTAACTCTCTCCCGGGTATCTTTTATTCTATATATAAACCACCCCGAACCCCTCAATTAGATTCCAGTCTGTAACTCTCTCCCGGGTATCTTTTATTCTATATATAAACCACCCCGAACCCCTCAATTAGATTCCAGTCTGTAACTCACTCCCGGGTATCTGTTATTCTATATATAAACCACCCCGAACCCCTCAATTAGATTCCAGTCTGTAACTCTCTCCCGGGTATCTGTTATTCTGTATATAAACCACCCCGAACCCCTCGATTAGATTCCAGTCTGTCACTCACTCCCGGGTATCTGCTATTCTATATATAAACCACCCCGAACCCCTCGATTAGATTCCAGTCTGTAACTCTCTCCTGGGTAGCTGTTATTCTATATATAAACCATCCTGAACCCCTCGATTAGATTCCAGTCTGTAACTCACTCCCCAGTGTCTGTTATTCTATATATAATCCTTCCCGAACCCCTCAATTAGATTCCAGTCTGTAACTCACTCCCGGGTATCTGTTATTCTATATATAAACCACCCCGAACCCCTCGATTAGATTCCAGTCTGTAACTCACTCCCGGGAATCTGTTATTCTATATATAAACCACCCCGAACCCCTCGATTAGATTCCAGTCTGTAACTCACTCCCGGGTATCTGTTATTCTATTTATAAACCACCCTGAACCACTCGATTAGATTCCAGTCTGTAATTCTCTCCCGGGTATCTGTTATTCTGTATATAAACCACCCCGAACCCCTCGATTAGATTCCAGTCTGTAACTCATTCCCAGGTATCTGTTATTCTATACATAAACCACCCCGAAACCCTCGATTAGATTCCAGTCTGTAACTCTCTCCCGGGTATCTGTTATTCTGTATATAAACCACCCCGAACCCCTCGATTAGATTCCAGGCTGTAACTCATTCCCAGGTATCTGTTATTCTAAACATAAACCACCCCGAACCCCTCGATTAGATTCCAGTCTGTATCTCTCTCCCGGGTATCTGTTATTCTATATATAAACCACCCCGAACCCCTCGATTAGATTCCAGTCTGTAACTCACTCCCGGGTATCTGTTATTCTATAAATTAACCACCCCGAACCCCTCGATTAGATTCCAGTCTGTAACTCACTCCCGGGTATCTGTTATTCTATATATAAACCAACCCGAACCCCTCGATTAGATTCCAGTCTGTAACTCTCTCCCGGGTATCTTTTATTCTGTACATAAACCACCCCGAACCCCTCGATTAGATTCCAGTCTGTAACTCTCTCCCGGGTATCTGTTATTCTGTATATAACCCACCCCGAACCCCTCGATTGGATTCCAGTCTGTAACTCACTCCTGGGTATCTGTTATTCTATATATAAACCACCCCGAACCCCTCGATTAGATTCCAGTCTGTAACTCTCTCCCGGGTATCTGTTATTCGATATATAAACCACCCCGAACCCCTCGATTAGATTCCAGTCTGGACCTCTCTCCCGGGTATCTGTTATTCTATATATAAACCACCCCGAACCCCTCGATTAGATTCCAGTCTGTAACTCTCTCCCGGGTATCTGTTATTCTATATATAAACCACCCCGAACCCCTCGATTAGATTCCAGTCTTTTAGTCTCTCCCGCGTATCTGTTATTCTGTAGAGAAACCACCCCGAACCCCTCGATTAGATTCCAGTCTGTAACTCACTCCTGGGTATCTGTTATTCTATATACAAACAACCCCGAACCCCTCGATTAGATTCCAGTCTGTAACTCATTCCCAGGTATCTGTTATTCTATATATAAACCACCCCGAACCCCTCGATTAGATTCCAGTCTGTAACTCACTCCCGGGTATCTGTTATTCTATATATAAACCACCCCGAACCCCTCGATTAGATTCCAGTCTGTAACTCACTCCCGGGTATCTTTTATTCTATATATAAACCACCCCGAAACCCTCGATTAGATTCCAGTCTGTAACTCACTCTCGGGTATCTGTTATTCTGTATATAAACCACCCCGAACCCCTCGATTAGATTCCAGTCTGTATCTCTCTCCCGGGTATCTGTTATTCTATACATAAACCACCCCGAACCCCTCGATTAGATTCCAGTCTGTAACTCACTCCCGGTTATCTGTTATTCTATATATAAACCACCCCGAACCCCTCGATTAGATTCCAGTCTGTAACTCACTCCCGGGTATCTGTTATTCTATATATAAACCACCCCGAACCCCTCGATTAGATTCCAGTCTGTAACTCTCTCCCGGGTATCTGTTATTCTGTATATAAACCACCCCGAACCCCTCGATTAGATTCCAGTCTGTAACTCTCTCCCGGGTATCTGTTATTCTGTATATAAACCACCCCGAACCCCTCGATTAGATTCCAGTCTGTAACTCACTCCTGGGTATCTGATATTCTATATATAAACCACCCCGAACCCCTCGATTAGAATCCAGTCTGTAACTCTCTCCCGGGTATCTGTTATTCTATATATAAACCACCCCGAACCCCTCGATTAGATTCCAGTCTGTAACTCACTCCCGGGTATCTGTTATTCTAAATATAAACCACCCCGAACCCCTTGATTAGATTCCAGTCTGTAACTCACTCCCGGGTATCTGTTATTCTAAATATAAACCACTCCGAACACCTCGATTAGATTCAAGTCTGTAACTCACTCCCGGGTATCTGTTATTCTATATATAAACCACCCCGAACCCCTCGATTAGATTCCGGTCTGTAACTCTCTCCCGGGTATTTGTTATTCTATATATAAACCACCCCGAACCCCTCGATTAGATTCCAGTCTGTAACTCACTCCCGGGTATCTGTTATTCTATATATAAACCACCCCGAACCCCTCGATTAGATTCCAGTCTGTAACTCATTCCCAGGTATCTGTTATTCTATACATAAACCACCCCGAACCCCTCGATTAGATTCCAGTCTGTAACTCACTCCCGGGTATCTGTTATTCTGTATATAAACCACCCCGAACCCCTCGATTAGATTCCAGTCTGCATCTCTCTCCCGGGTATCTTTTATTCAATATATAAACCACCCCGAACCCCTCGATTAGATTCCAGTCTGTAACTCACACCCGGGTATCTGTTATTCTATATATAAACCACCCCGAACCCCTCGATTAGATTCCAGTCTGGAACTCACTCCCGGGTATCTGTTATTCTATACAAAAACCACCCCGAACCCCTCGATTAGATTCCAGTCTGTAACTCTCTCCCGGGTATCTGTTATTCTGTATATAAACCACCCCGAACCCCTCGATTAGATTCTAGTCTGTAACTCTCTCCCGGGTATCTGTTATTCTATATATAAACCACCCCGAACCCCTCGATTAGATTCCAGTCTGTAACTCTCTCCCGGGTATCTTTTATTCTGTATATAAACCACCCCGAACCCCTCGATTAGATTCCAGTCTGTAACTCTCTCCCGGGTATCTGTTATTCTGTATATAAACCACCCCGAACCCCTCGATTAGATTCCAGTCTGTAACTCACTCCCGGGTATCTGCTATTCTATATATAAACCACACCGAACCCCTCGATTCGATTCCAGTCTGTAACTCTCTCCCGGGTAGCTGTTATTCTATATATAAACCATCCTGAACCCCTCGATTAGATTCCAGTCTGTAACTCACTCCCGGGTATCTGTTATTCTATTTATAAACCACCCTGAACCACTCGATTAGATTCCAGTCTGTAACTCTCTCCCGGGTATCTGTTATTCTGTATATAAACCACCCCGAACCCCTCGATTAGATTCCAGTCTGTAACTCATTCCCAGGTATCTGTTATTCTATACATAAACCACCCCGAAACCCTCGATTAGATTCCAGTCTGTAACTCACTCCCGGGTATCTGTTATTCTGTATATAAACCACCCCGAACCCCTCGATTAGATTCCAGGCTGTAACTCATTCCCAGGTATCTGTTATTCTATACATAAACCACCCCGAACCCCTCGATTAGATTCCAGTCTGTATCTCTCTCCCGGGTATCTGTTATTCTATATATAAACCACCCCGAACCCCTCGATTAGATTCCAGTCTGTATCTCACTCCCGGGTATCTGTTATTCCATATATAAACCACCCCGAACCCCTCGATTAGATTCCAGTCTGTAACTCACTCCCGGGTATCTGTTATTCTATATATAAACCAACCCGAACCCCTCGATTAGATTCCAGTCTGTAACTCTCTCCCGGGTATCTTTTATTCTGTACATAAACCACCCCGAACCCCTCGATTAGATTCCAGTCTGTAACTCTCTCCCGGGTATCTGTTATTCTGTATATAACCCACCCCGCACCCCTCGATTAGATTCCAGTCTGTAACTCACTCCTGGGTATCTGTTATTCTATATATAAACCACCCCGAACCCCTCGATTAGATTCCAGTCTGTAACTCACTCCTGGGTATCTGTTATTCTATATATAAACCACCCCGAACCCCTCGATTAGATTCCAGTCTGTAACTCTCTCCCGGGTATCTGTTATTCTATATATAAACCACCCCGAACCCCTCGATTAGATTCCAGTCTTTAACTCTCTCCCGCGTATCTGTTATTCTGTATATAAACCACCCCGAACCCCTCGATTAGATTCCAGTCTGTAACTCACTCCTGGGTATCTGTTATTCTATATACAAACAACCCCGAACCCCTCGATTAGATTCCAGTCTGTCACTCATTCCCAGGTATCTGTTATTCTATACATAAACCACCCCGAAACCCTCGATTAGATTCCAGTCTGTAACTCACTCCCGGGTATCTGTTATTCTGTATATAAACCACCCCGAACCCCTCGATTAGATTCCAGTCTGTATCTCTCTCCCGGGTATCTGTCATTCTATACATAAACCACCCCGAACCCCTCGATTAGATTCCAGTCTGTAACTCTCTCCCGGGTATCTGTTATTCTGTATATAACCCACCCCGAACCCCTCGATTAGATTCCAGTCTGTAACTCACTCCTGGGTATCTGTTATTCTATATATAAACCACCCCGAACCCCTCGATTAGATTCCAGTCTGTAACTCTCTCCCAGGTATCTGTTATTCGATATATAAACCACCCCGAACCCCTCGATTAGATTCCAGTCTGGACCTCTCTCCCGGGTATCTGTTATTCTATATATAAACCACCCCGAACCCCTCGATTAGATTCCAGTCTGTAACTCTCTCCCGGGTATCTGTTATTCTATATATAAACCACCCCGAACCCCTCGATTAGATTCCAGTCTTTAACTCTCTCCCGCGTATCTGTTATTCTGTATATAAACCACCCCGAACCCCTCGATTAGATTCCAGTCTGTAACTCACTCCTGGGTATCTGTTATTCTATATACAAACAACCCCGAAACCCTCGATTAGATTCCAGTCTGTAACTCATTCCCAGGTATCTGTTATTCTATACATAAACCACCCCGTAACCCTCGATTAGATTCCAGTCTGTAACTCACTCCCGGGTATCTGTAATTCTGTATATAAACCACCCCGAACCCCTCGATTAGATTCCAGTCTGTATCTCTCTCCCGGGTATCTGTTATTCTATACATAAACCACCCCGAACCCCTCGATTAGATTCCAGTCTGTAACTCACTCCCGGTTATCTGTTATTCTATATATAAACCACCCCGAACCCCTCGATTAGATTCCAGTCTGTAACTCACTCCCGGGTATCTGTTATTCTAAATATAAACCACCCCGAACCCCTCGATTAGATTCCAGTCTGTCACTCTCTCCCGGGTATCTGTTATTCTGTATATAAACCACCCCGAACCCCTCGATTAGATTCCAGTCTGTAACTCTCTCCCGGGTATCTGTTATTCTGTATATAAACCACCCCGAACCCCTCGATTAGATTCCAGTCTGTAACTCACTCCTGGGTATCTGATATTCTATATATAAACCACCCCGAACCCCTCGATTAGAATCCAGTCTGTAACTCTCTCCCGGGTATCTGTTATTCTATATATAAACCACCCCGAACCCCTCGATTAGATTCCAGTCTGTAACTCACTCCCGGGTATCTGTTATTCTAAATATAAACCACCCCGAACCCCTCGATTAGATTCCAGTCTGTAACTCACTCCCGGGTATCTGTTATTCTAAATATAAACCACTCCGAACACCTCGATTAGATTCAAGTCTGTAACTCACTCCCGGGTATCTGTTATTCTATATATAAACCACCCCGAACCCCTCGATTAGATTCCGGTCTGTAACTCTCTCCCGGGTATCTGTTATTCTATATATAAACCACCCCGAACCCCTCGATTAGATTCCAGTCTGTAACTCACTCCCGGGTATCTGTTATTCTATATATAAACCACCCCGAAACCCTCGATTAGATTCCAGTCTGTAACTCACTCCCGGGTATCTGTTATTCTGTATATAAACCACCCCGAACCCCTCGATTAGATTCCAGTCTGGACCTCTCTCCCGGGTATCTGTTATTCTATATATAAACCACCCCGAACCCCTCGATTAGATTCCAGTCTGTAACTCTCTCCCGGGTATCTGTTATTCTATATATAAACCACCCCGAACCCCTCGATTAGATTCCAGTCTTTAACTCTCTCCCGCGTATCTGTTATTCTGTATATAAACCACCCCGAACCCCTCGATTAGATTCCAGTCTGTAACTCACTCCTGGGTATCTGTTATTCTATATACAAACAACCCCGAAACCCTCGATTAGATTCCAGTCTGTAACTCATTCCCAGGTATCTGTTATTCTATACATAAACCACCCCGTAACCCTCGATTAGATTCCAGTCTGTAACTCACTCCCGGGTATCTGTAATTCTGTATATAAACCACCCCGAACCCCTCGATTAGATTCCAGTCTGTATCTCTCTCCCGGGTATCTGTTATTCTATACATAAACCACCCCGAACCCCTCGATTAGATTCCAGTCTGTAACTCACTCCCGGTTATCTGTTATTCTATATATAAACCACCCCGAACCCCTCGATTAGATTCCAGTCTGTAACTCACTCCCGGGTATCTGTTATTCTAAATATAAACCACCCCGAACCCCTCGATTAGATTCCAGTCTGTCACTCTCTCCCGGGTATCTGTTATTCTGTATATAAACCACCCCGAACCCCTCGATTAGATTCCAGTCTGTAACTCTCTCCCGGGTATCTGTTATTCTGTATATAAACCACCCCGAACCCCTCGATTAGATTCCAGTCTGTAACTCACTCCTGGGTATCTGATATTCTATATATAAACCACCCCGAACCCCTCGATTAGAATCCAGTCTGTAACTCTCTCCCGGGTATCTGTTATTCTATATATAAACCACCCCGAACCCCTCGATTAGATTCCAGTCTGTAACTCACTCCCGGGTATCTGTTATTCTAAATATAAACCACCCCGAACCCCTCGATTAGATTCCAGTCTGTAACTCACTCCCGGGTATCTGTTATTCTAAATATAAACCACTCCGAACACCTCGATTAGATTCAAGTCTGTAACTCACTCCCGGGTATCTGTTATTCTATATATAAACCACCCCGAACCCCTCGATTAGATTCCGGTCTGTAACTCTCTCCCGGGTATCTGTTATTCTATATATAAACCACCCCGAACCCCTCGATTAGATTCCAGTCTGTAACTCACTCCCGGGTATCTGTTATTCTATATATAAACCACCCCGAAACCCTCGATTAGGTTCCAGTCTGTAACTCACTCCCGGGTATCTGTTATTCTGTATATAAACCACCCCGAACCCCTCGATTAGATTCCAGTCTGGACCTCTCTCCCGGGTATCTGTTATTCTATATATAAACCACCCCGAACCCCTCGATTAGATTCCAGTCTGTAACTCTCTCCCGGGTATCTGTTATTCTATATATAAACCACCCCGAACCCCTCGATTAGATTCCAGTCTTTAACTCTCTCCCGCGTATCTGTTATTCTGTATATAAACCACCCCGAACCCCTCGATTAGATTCCAGTCTGTAACTCACTCCTGGGTATCTGTTATTCTATATACAAACAACCCCGAAACCCTCGATTAGATTCCAGTCTGTAACTCATTCCCAGGTATCTGTTATTCTATACATAAACCACCCCGTAACCCTCGATTAGATTCCAGTCTGTAACTCACTCCCGGGTATCTGTTATTCTGTATATAAACCACCCCGAACCCCTCGATTAGATTCCAGTCTGTATCTCTCTCCCGGGTATCTGTTATTCTATACATAAACCACCCCGAACCCCTCGATTAGATTCCAGTCTGTAACTCACTCCCGGTTATCTGTTATTCTATATATAAACCACCCCGAACCCCTCGATTAGATTCCAGTCTGTAACTCACTCCCGGGTATCTGTTATTCTAAATATAAACCACCCCGAACCCCTCGATTAGATTCCAGTCTGTCACTCTCTCCCGGGTATCTGTTATTCTGTATATAAACCACCCCGAACCCCTCGATTAGATTCCAGTCTGTAACTCTCTCCCGGGTATCTGTTATTCTGTATATAAACCACCCCGAACCCCTCGATTAGATTCCAGTCTGTAACTCACTCCTGGGTATCTGATATTCTATATATAAACCACCCCGAACCCCTCGATTAGAATCCAGTCTGTAACTCTCTCCCGGGTATCTGTTATTCTATATATAAACCACCCCGAACCCCTCGATTAGATTCCAGTCTGTAACTCACTCCCGGGTATCTGTTATTCTAAATATAAACCACCCCGAACCCCTCGATTAGATTCCAGTCTGTAACTCACTCCCGGGTATCTGTTATTCTATATATAAACCACCCCGAACCCCTCGATTAGATTCCAGTCTGTAACTCACTCCCGGGTATCTGTTATTCTATATATAAACCACCCCGAACCCCTCGATTAGATTCCGGTCTGTAACTCTCTCCCGGGTATCTGTTATTCTATATATAAACCACCCCGAACCCCTCGATTAGATTCCAGTCTGTAACTCACTCCCGGGTATCTGTTATTCTATATATAAACCACCCCGAACCCCTCGATTAGATTCCAGTCTGTAACTCATTCCCAGGTATCTGTTATTCTATACATAAACCACCCCGAACCCCTCGATTAGATTCCAGTCTGTAACTCACTCCCGGGTATCTGTTATTCTGTATATAAACCACCCCGAACCCCTCGATTAGATTCCAGTCTGCATCTCTCTCCCGGGTATCTTTTATTCAATATATAAACCACCCCGAACCCCTCGATTAGATTCCAGTCTGTAACTCACACCCGGGTATCTGTTATTCTATATATAAACCACCCCGAACCCCTCGATTAGATTCCAGTCTGGAACTCACTCCCGGGTATCTGTTATTCTATACAAAAACCACCCCGAACCCCTTGATTAGATTCCAGTCTGTAACTCTGTCCCGGGTATCTGTTATTCTGTATATAAACCACCCCGAACCCCTCGATTAGATTCTAGTCTGTAACTCTCTCCCGGGTATCTGTTATTCTATATATAAACCACCCCGAACCCCTCGATTAGATTCCAGTCTGTAACTCTCTCCCGGGTATCTTTTATTCTGTATATAAACCACCCCGAACCCCTCGATTAGATTCCAGTCTGTAACTCTCTCCCGGGTATCTGTTATTCTGTATATAAACCACCCCGAACCCCTCGATTAGATTCCAGTCTGTAACTCACTCCCGGGTATCTGCTATTCTATATATAAACCACACCGAACCCCTCGATTCGATTCCAGTCTGTAACTCTCTCCCGGGTAGCTGTTATTCTATATATAAACCATCCTGAACCCCTCGATTAGATTCCAGTCTGTAACTCACTCCCGGGTATCTGTTATTCTATTTATAAACCACCCTGAACCACTCGATTAGATTCCAGTCTGTAACTCTCTCCCGGGTATCTGTTATTCTGTATATAAACCACCCCGAACCCCTCGATTAGATTCCAGTCTGTAACTCATTCCCAGGTATCTGTTATTCTATACATAAACCACCCCGAAACCCTCGATTAGATTCCAGTCTGTAACTCACTCCCGGGTATCTGTTATTCTGTATATAAACCACCCCGAACCCCTCGATTAGATTCCAGGCTGTAACTCATTCCCAGGTATCTGTTATTCTATACATAAACCACCCCGAACCCCTCGATTAGATTCCAGTCTGTATCTCTCTCCCGGGTATCTGTTATTCTATATATAAACCACCCCGAACCCCTCGATTAGATTCCAGTCTGTATCTCACTCCCGGGTATCTGTTATTCCATATATAAACCACCCCGAACCCCTCGATTAGATTCCAGTCTGTAACTCACTCCCGGGTATCTGTTATTCTATATATAAACCAACCCGAACCCCTCGATTAGATTCCAGTCTGTAACTCTCTCCCGGGTATCTTTTATTCTGTACATAAACCACCCCGAACCCCTCGATTAGATTCCAGTCTGTAACTCTCTCCCGGGTATCTGTTATTCTGTATATAACCCACCCCGCACCCCTCGATTAGATTCCAGTCTGTAACTCACTCCTGGGTATCTGTTATTCTATATATAAACCACCCCGAACCCCTCGATTAGATTCCAGTCTGTAACTCACTCCTGGGTATCTGTTATTCTATATATAAACCACCCCGAACCCCTCGATTAGATTCCAGTCTGTAACTCTCTCCCGGGTATCTGTTATTCTATATATAAACCACCCCGAACCCCTCGATTAGATTCCAGTCTTTAACTCTCTCCCGCGTATCTGTTATTCTGTATATAAACCACCCCGAACCCCTCGATTAGATTCCAGTCTGTAACTCACTCCTGGGTATCTGTTATTCTATATACAAACAACCCCGAACCCCTCGATTAGATTCCAGTCTGTCACTCATTCCCAGGTATCTGTTATTCTATACATAAACCACCCCGAAACCCTCGATTAGATTCCAGTCTGTAACTCACTCCCGGGTATCTGTTATTCTGTATATAAACCACCCCGAACCCCTCGATTAGATTCCAGTCTGTATCTCTCTCCCGGGTATCTGTCATTCTATACATAAACCACCCCGAACCCCTCGATTAGATTCCAGTCTGTAACTCTCTCCCGGGTATCTGTTATTCTGTATATAACCCACCCCGAACCCCTCGATTAGATTCCAGTCTGTAACTCACTCCTGGGTATCTGTTATTCTATATATAAACCACCCCGAACCCCTCGATTAGATTCCAGTCTGTAACTCTCTCCCAGGTATCTGTTATTCTATATATAAACCACCCCGAACCCCTCGATTAGATTCCAGTCTGGACCTCTCTCCCGGGTATCTGTTATTCTATATATAAACCACCCCGAACCCCTCGATTAGATTCCAGTCTGTAACTCTCTCCCGGGTATCTGTTATTCTGTATATAAACCACCCCGAACCCCTCGATTAGATTCCAGTCTGTAACTCACTCCTGGGTATCTGTTATTCTATATACAAACAACCCCGAAACCCTCGATTAGATTCCAGTCTGTAACTCATTCCCAGGTATCTGTTATTCTATACATAAACCACCCCGTAACCCTCGATTAGATTCCAGTCTGTAACTCACTCCCGGGTATCTGTAATTCTGTATATAAACCACCCCGAACCCCTCGATTAGATTCCAGTCTGTATCTCTCTCCCGGGTATCTGTTATTCTATACATAAACCACCCCGAACCCCTCGATTAGATTCCAGTCTGTAACTCACTCCCGGTTATCTGTTATTCTATATATAAACCACCCCGAACCCCTCGATTAGATTCCAGTCTGTAACTCACTCCCGGGTATCTGTTATTCTAAATATAAACCACCCCGAACCCCTCGATTAGATTCCAGTCTGTCACTCTCTCCCGGGTATCTGTTATTCTGTATATAAACCACCCCGAACCCCTCGATTAGATTCCAGTCTGTAACTCTCTCCCGGGTATCTGTTATTCTGTATATAAACCACCCCGAACCCCTCGATTAGATTCCAGTCTGTAACTCACTCCTGGGTATCTGATATTCTATATATAAACCACCCCGAACCCCTCGATTAGAATCCAGTCTGTAACTCTCTCCCGGGTATCTGTTATTCTATATATAAACCACCCCGAACCCCTCGATTAGATTCCAGTCTGTAACTCACTCCCGGGTATCTGTTATTCTAAATATAAACCACCCCGAACCCCTCGATTAGATTCCAGTCTGTAACTCACTCCCGGGTATCTGTTATTCTAAATATAAACCACTCCGAACACCTCGATTAGATTCAAGTCTGTAACTCACTCCCGGGTATCTGTTATTCTATATATAAACCACCCCGAACCCCTCGATTAGATTCCGGTCTGTAACTCTCTCCCGGGTATCTGTTATTCTATATATAAACCACCCCGAACCCCTCGATTAGATTCCAGTCTGTAACTCACTCCCGGGTATCTGTTATTCTATATATAAACCACCCCGAAACCCTCGATTAGATTCCAGTCTGTAACTCACTCCCGGGTATCTGTTATTCTGTATATAAACCACCCCGAACCCCTCGATTAGATTCCAGTCTGGACCTCTCTCCCGGGTATCTGTTATTCTATATATAAACCACCCCGAACCCCTCGATTAGATTCCAGTCTGTAACTCTCTCCCGGGTATCTGTTATTCTATATATAAACCACCCCGAACCCCTCGATTAGATTCCAGTCTTTAACTCTCTCCCGCGTATCTGTTATTCTGTATATAAACCACCCCGAACCCCTCGATTAGATTCCAGTCTGTAACTCACTCCTGGGTATCTGTTATTCTATATACAAACAACCCCGAAACCCTCGATTAGATTCCAGTCTGTAACTCATTCCCAGGTATCTGTTATTCTATACATAAACCACCCCGTAACCCTCGATTAGATTCCAGTCTGTAACTCACTCCCGGGTATCTGTAATTCTGTATATAAACCACCCCGAACCCCTCGATTAGATTCCAGTCTGTATCTCTCTCCCGGGTATCTGTTATTCTATACATAAACCACCCCGAACCCCTCGATTAGATTCCAGTCTGTAACTCACTCCCGGTTATCTGTTATTCTATATATAAACCACCCCGAACCCCTCGATTAGATTCCAGTCTGTAACTCACTCCCGGGTATCTGTTATTCTAAATATAAACCACCCCGAACCCCTCGATTAGATTCCAGTCTGTCACTCTCTCCCGGGTATCTGTTATTCTGTATATAAACCACCCCGAACCCCTCGATTAGATTCCAGTCTGTAACTCTCTCCCGGGTATCTGTTATTCTGTATATAAACCACCCCGAACCCCTCGATTAGATTCCAGTCTGTAACTCACTCCTGGGTATCTGATATTCTATATATAAACCACCCCGAACCCCTCGATTAGAATCCAGTCTGTAACTCTCTCCCGGGTATCTGTTATTCTATATATAAACCACCCCGAACCCCTCGATTAGATTCCAGTCTGTAACTCACTCCCGGGTATCTGTTATTCTAAATATAAACCACCCCGAACCCCTCGATTAGATTCCAGTCTGTAACTCACTCCCGGGTATCTGTTATTCTAAATATAAACCACTCCGAACACCTCGATTAGATTCAAGTCTGTAACTCACTCCCGGGTATCTGTTATTCTATATATAAACCACCCCGAACCCCTCGATTAGATTCCGGTCTGTAACTCTCTCCCGGGTATCTGTTATTCTATATATAAACCACCCCGAACCCCTCGATTAGATTCCAGTCTGTAACTCACTCCCGGGTATCTGTTATTCTATATATAAACCACCCCGAAACCCTCGATTAGATTCCAGTCTGTAACTCACTCCCGGGTATCTGTTATTCTGTATATAAACCACCCCGAACCCCTCGATTAGATTCCAGTCTGGACCTCTCTCCCGGGTATCTGTTATTCTATATATAATCCACCCCGAACCCCTCGATTAGATTCCAGTCTGTAACTCTCTCCCGGGTATCTGTTATTCTATATATAAACCACCCCGAACCCCTCGATTAGATTCCAGTCTTTAACTCTCTCCCGCGTATCTGTTATTCTGTATATAAACCACCCCGAACCCCTCGATTAGATTCCAGTCTGTAACTCACTCCTGGGTATCTGTTATTCTATATACAAACAACCCCGAAACCCTCGATTAGATTCCAGTCTGTAACTCATTCCCAGGTATCTGTTATTCTATACATAAACCACCCCGTAACCCTCGATTAGATTCCAGTCTGTAACTCACTCCCGGGTATCTGTTATTCTGTATATAAACCACCCCGAACCCCTCGATTAGATTCCAGTCTGTATCTCTCTCCCGGGTATCTGTTATTCTATACATAAACCACCCCGAACCCCTCGATTAGATTCCAGTCTGTAACTCACTCCCGGTTATCTGTTATTCTATATATAAACCACCCCGAACCCCTCGATTAGATTCCAGTCTGTAACTCACTCCCGGGTATCTGTTATTCTAAATATAAACCACCCCGAACCCCTCGATTAGATTCCAGTCTGTCACTCTCTCCCGGGTATCTGTTATTCTGTATATAAACCACCCCGAACCCCTCGATTAGATTCCAGTCTGTAACTCTCTCCCGGGTATCTGTTATTCTGTATATAAACCACCCCGAACCCCTCGATTAGATTCCAGTCTGTAACTCACTCCTGGGTATCTGATATTCTATATATAAACCACCCCGAACCCCTCGATTAGAATCCAGTCTGTAACTCTCTCCCGGGTATCTGTTATTCTATATATAAACCACCCCGAACCCCTCGATTAGATTCCAGTCTGTAACTCACTCCCGGGTATCTGTTATTCTAAATATAAACCACCCCGAACCCCTCGATTAGATTCCAGTCTGTAACTCACTCCCGGGTATCTGTTATTCTAAATATAAACCACTCCGAACACCTCGATTAGATTCAAGTCTGTAACTCACTCCCGGGTATCTGTTATTCTATATATAAACCACCCCGAACCCCTCGATTAGATTCCGGTCTGTAACTCTCTCCCGGGTATCTGTTATTCTATATATAAACCACCCCGAACCCCTCGATTAGATTCCAGTCTGTAACTCACTCCCGGGTATCTGTTACTCTATATATAAACCACCCCGAACCCCTCGATTAGATTCCAGTCTGTAACTCACTCCCGGGTATCTGTTATTCTATATATAAACCACCCCGAACCCCTCGATTAGATTCCAGTCTGTAACTCTCTCCCGGGTATCTGTTATTCTATATATAAACCACCCCGAACCCCTCGATTAGATTCCTGTCTGTAACTCTCTCCCGGGTATCTGTTATTCTATATATAAACCACCCCGAACTCCTCGATTAGATTCCAGTCTGTAACTCACTCCCGGGTATCTGTTATTCTATATATAAACCACCCCGAACCCCTCGATTAGATTCCTGTCTGTAACTCTCTCCCGGGTATCTGTTATTCTATATATAAACCACCCCGAACTCCTCGATTAGATTCCAGTCTGTAACTCACTCCCGGGTATCTGTTATTCTATATATAATCCACCCCGAACCCCTCGATTAGATTCCTGTCTGAGGCCTCCTCACCTTGTCAGGTAAATCTCTGTCTGCAAAGCACATTCCATCTCTCCCTCGCCCAGCTGGACAGGAGTTAGCCTGAGTTTTCTGATCACCCTCCATCGCTGCCAGTCCCACGACTAAGAGAGATATGAGCTGGAATACAAGGTCAGTATTGGAGAGAGTCTCCGTATCCCTCGGTTAGACCCACACTGGGAGCACCGTGCACAGTTCCGGTCTCCGTATCCCTCGGTTAGACCCACACTGGGAGCACCGTGCACAGTTCCGGTCTCCGTATCCCTCGGTTAGACCCACACTGGGAGCACCGTGCACAGTTCCGGTCTCCATATCCCTCGGTTAGACCCACACTGGGAGCACTGTGCACAGTTCCGGTCTCCGTATCCCTCGGTTAGACCCACACTGGGAGCACCGTGCACAGTTCCGGTCTCCGTATCCCTCGGTTAGACCTACACTGGGAGCACCGTGCACAGTTCCCGTCTCCGTATCCCTCGGTTAGACCCACACTGGGAGCACCGTGCACAGTTCCGGTCTCCGTATCCCTCGGTTAGACCCACACTGGGAGCACCGTGCACAGTTCCGGTCTCCGTATCCCTCGGTTAGACCCACGCTGGGAGCACCGTGCACAGTTCCGGTCTCCGTATCCCTCGGTTAGACCCACGCTGGGAGCACCGTGCACAGTTCCGGTCTCCGTATCCCTCGGTTAGACCCACACTGGGAGCACCGTGCACAGTTCCGGTCTCCGTATCCCTCGGTTAGACCCACACTGGGAGCACCGTGCACAGTTCCTGTCTCCGTATCCCTCGGTTAGACCCACACTGGGAGCACCGTGCACAGTTCCCGTCTCCGTATCCCTCGGTTAGACCCACACTGGGAGCACCGTGCACAGTTCCGGTCTCCGTATCCCTCGGTTAGACCCACACTGGGAGCACCGTGCACAGTTCCGGTCTCCGTATCCCTCGGTTAGACCCACACTGGGAGCACCGTGCACAGTTCCAGTCTCCGTATCCCTCGGTTAGACCCACACTGGGAGCACCGTGCACAGTTCCGGTCTCCGTATCCCTCGGTTAGACCCACACTGGGAGCACCGTGCACAGTTCCCGTCTCCGTATCCCTCGGTTAGACCCACACTGGGAGCACCGTGCACAGTTCTGATCTTCATTGTTGCGCTGTGGGAGGGTCGGTGCTGAGGGAGCGCGCACTGTGGGAGGGTCAGTGCTGAGGGAGCGCCGCACTGTGGGAGGGTCGGTGCTGAGGGAGCGCCGCACTGTGGGAGGGTCAGTGCTGAGGGAGCGCCGCACTGTGGGAGGGTCGGTGCTGAGGGAGCGCCGCACTGTGGGAGGTTCCGTGCTGAGGGAGCGCCGCACTGTGGGAGGGTCGGTGCTGAGGGAGTGCCGCACTGTGGGAGGGTCAGTGCTGAGGGAGCGCCGCACTGTGGGAGGGTCAGTGCTGAGGGAGCGCTGCACTGTGGGAGGGTCAGTGCTGAGGGAGCGCCGCACTGTGGGAGGGTCAGTGCTGAGGGAGTGCCGCACTGTGGGAGGGTCGGTGCTGAGGGAGCGCCGCACTGTGGGAGGGTCAGTGCTGAGGGAGTGCCGCACTGTGGGAGGGTCAGTGCTGAGGGAGCGCCGCACTGTGGGAGGGTCAGTGCTGAGGGAGCGCTGCACTGTGGGAGGGTCAGTGCTGAGGGAGCGCCGCACTGTGGGAGGGTCAGTGCTGAGGGAGTGCCGCACTGTGGGAGGGTCGGTGCTGAGGGAGCGCCGCACTGTGGGAGGGTCGGTGCTGAAGGAGCGCCGCACTGTGGGAGGGTCAGTGCTGAGGGAGCGCCGCACTGTGGGAGGGTCGGTGCTAAGGGAGCTCCGCACTGTGGGAGGGTCAGTGCTGAGGCAGCGCCGCACTGTGGGAGGGTCAGTGCTGAGGGAGCGCCGCACTGTGGGAGGGTCAGTGCTGAGGGAGCGCCGCACTGTGGGAGGGTCGGTGCTGAGGGAGCGCCGCACTGTGGGAGGGTCAGTGCTAAGGGAGCTCCGCACTGTGGGAGGGTCAGTGCTGAGGGAGCGCCGCACTGTGGGAGGGTCAGTGCTGAGGGAGCGCCGCACTGTGGGAGGGTCAGTGCTGAGGGAGCGCCGCACTGTGGGAGGGTCGGTGCTGAGGGAGCGCCGCACTGTGGGAGGGTCGGTGCTGAGGGAGCGCCGCACTGTGGGAGGGTCAGTGCTGAGGGTGCGCCGCACTGTGGGAGGGTCGGTGCTGAGGGAGCGCCGCACTGTGGGAGGGTCGGTGCTGAGGGAGCGCCGCACTGTGGGAGGGTCAGTGCTGAGGGAGCGCCGCACTGTGGGAGGGTCAGTGCTGAGGGAGCGCCGCACTGTGGGAGGGTCGGTGCTGAGGGAGCGCCGCACTGTGGGAGGGTCGGTGCTGAGGGAGCGCCGCACTGTGGGAGGGTCGGTGCTGAGGGAGTGCCGCACTGTGGGAGTGGATTATTGCGTTGGGGTGGTAGGGGTTAATGGAAACTGCTTACCTGGATGCATGTTGCTACTTCCATGAGCATTGTGAGTGTGAGTGTGTCTCTCTGCTTCCTCAGAAAGATGTGGTGTCTCTCCGAGGGGAGTAGTTTTACACAGACACACACTCTCTCACACTGTGACGCTACAGGTAACTGAGCTGCTAGTTTCGATTCTCCTCTCCGTCTTTGGCATGGTGACAGGCTGAGAGAGAAATGAAACTCTTGTTGTTGGGGCTGCAACAATAGAACAACACCTCAATCACGAGTCACTGAACAGCTGCTTGGCCGGTTCTGTCTCTCTCTCTCTGTATCTCTCTCTGTCCCTCTCTCTCTCACTCTGCCCCTCACCCTGTCTCTCTCTGTGTCTCTCTCTGTCTCTCTCTGCGTCTCTCTCTCTCTCTGTCCCTCACCCTGTCTCTCTCTGTGTCTCTCTCTGTCTCTCCCTCTGCGCCTCTCTCTCTCTCTCTGTCTCTCTCTCTCTGTATCTCTCTCTCTCCCTCTCTCTCACTCTGCCCCTCACCCTGTCTCTCTCTGTGTCTCTCTCTGTCTCTCTCTGCGTCTCTCTCTCTCTCTGTCCCTCACCCTGTCTCTCCCTCTGACTCTCCACCTGTCTCTCTCTCTCTCTCTGTCTCTCTCTCTCACTCTGCCCCTCACCCTGTCTCTCTCTGTCTCTCTCTCTCTCTCTCTCTCTTTGTCTCTCTGTCTCTCTGTGTGTCTCTCTCTTTCTGTCTGTGTCTCTCTGTCGTTCCCTCTCTGTTTCTGTCTCTCTCTGTCTCACTCTCCATCTCTCTGTCTGTCTCTCTCTCTCTGTATCTCTCTCTGTCCCTCTCTCTCTCACTCTGCCCCTCACCCTGTCTCTCTCTGTGTCTCTCTCTGTCTCTCTCTGCGTCTCTCTCTCTCTCTGTCCCTCACCCTGTCTCTCTCTGTGTCTCTCTCTGTCTCTCCCTCTGCGCCTCTCTCTCTCTCTCTGTCTCTCTCTCTCTGTATCTCTCTCTCTCCCTCTCTCTCTCACTCTGCCCCTCACCCTGTCTCTCTCTGTGTCTCTCTCTGTCTCTCTCTGCGTCTCTCTCTCTCTCTGTCCCTCACCCTGTCTCTCCCTCTGACTCTCCACCTGTCTCTCTCTCTCTCTCTGTCTCTCTCTCTCACTCTGCCCCTCACCCTGTCTCTCTCTGTCTCTCTCTCTCTCTCTCTTTGTCTCTCTGTCTCTCTGTGTGTCTCTCTCTTTCTGTCTGTGTCTCTCTGTCGTTCCCTCTCTGTTTCTGTCTCTCTCTGTCTCACTCTCCATCTCTCTGTCTGTCTCTCTCTCTCTCAGGGAGATATCTGTACACTGACTGGTGTCTCTCAGTCCCCTCTCTCAGGGAGATATCTGTAGACTGACTGGTGTCTCTCAGTCCCCCCCTCTCTCTCTCTCTCTCAGGGAGATATCTGTACACTGACTGGTGTCTCTCAGTCCCCTCTCTCTCTCTCAGGGAGATATCTGTACACTGACTGGTGTCTCTCAGTCCTCTCCCTCTCTCAGGGAGATATCTGTACACTGACTGGTGTCCCTCAGTCCTCTCCCTCTCTCAGGGAGATATCTGTACACTGACTGGTGTCTCTCAGTCCTCTCTCTCTCTCAGGGAGATATCTGTACACTGACTGGTGTCTCTCAGTCCCCTCTCTCTCTAGGAGATATCTGTACACTGACTGGTGTCTCTCAGTCCCCTCTCTCTCTCTCAGGGTGATATCTGTACACTGACTGGTGTCTCTCAGACCCCTCTCTCTCTCTCTCTCTCAGGGAGATATCTGTACACTGACTGGTGTCTCTCAGTCCCCTCTCTCTCTCTCTCAGGGAGATATCTGTACACTGACTGGTGTCTCTCAGTCCCCTCTCTCTCTCTCTCTCTCAGGGAGATATCTGTACACTGACTGGTGTCTCTCAGTCCCCTCTCTCTCTCTCAGGGAGATATCTGTACCCTGACTGGTGTCTCTCAGTCCCCTCTCTCTCTCTCAGGGAGATATCTGTACACTGACTGGTGTCTCTCAGTCCCCTCTCTCTCTCAGGGAGATATCTGTACCCTGACTGGTGTCTCTCAGTCCCCTCTCTCTCTCTCAGGGAGATATCTGTACACTGACTGGTGTCTCTCAGTCCCCTCTCTCTCTCTCAGGGAGATATCTGTACCCTGACTGGTGTCTCTCAGTCCCCTCTCTCTCTCTCAGGGAGATATCTGTACCCTGACTGGTGTCTCTCAGTCCCCTCTCTCTCTCTCAGGCAGATATCTGTACACTGACTGGTGTCTCTCAGTCCCCCCTCTCTCTCTCAGGGAGATATCTGTACACTGACTGGTGTCTCTCAGTCCCCTCTCTCTCTCTCAGGGAGATATCTGTACACTGACTGGTGTCTCTCAGTCCCCTCTCTCTTTCTCAGGGGGATATCTGTACACTGACTGGTGTCTCTCAGTCCCCTCTCTCTCTCAGGGAGATATCTGTACACTGACTGGTTTCTCTCAGTCCCCTCTCTGTCTCAGTGTACAGATATATCCCTGAGAGAGAGAGATAGAGAGGGGACTGAGAGACATCAGTGAATGTACAGATATCCCCCTGAGTGAGAGAGTGGACTGAGAGACACCAGTCAGTGTACAGATATCTCCCTGAGAGAGAGAGAGGGGACTGAGAGACACCAGTCAGTGTACAGACATCTCCCTGAGAGAGAGAAAGAGGGGGGACTGAGAGACACCAGTCAGTGTACAGATATCTCCCCGAGAGAGAGAGAGGGGACTGAGAGACACCAGTCAGTGTACAGATATCTCCCCGAGAGAGAGAGAGGGGACTGAGAGACACCAGTCAGTGTACAGATATCTCCCTGAGAGCGAGGGGACTGAGAGACACCAGTCAGTGTACAGATATCTCCCTGAGAGAGAGAGAGAGGGGACTGAGAGACACCAGTCAGTGTACAGATATCTCCCTGAGAGAGAGAGAGAGAGGGGACTGAGAGACACCAGTCAGTGTACAGGTATCTCCCTGAGAGAGAGAGAGGGGACTGAGAGACACCAGTCAGTGTACAGATATCTCCCTGAGAGAGAGAGAGAGGGGACTGAGAGACACCAGTCAGTGTACAGGTATCTCCCTGAGATAGAGAGAGGGGACTGAGAGACACCAGTCAGTGTACAGATATCTCCCTGAGAGAGAGAGAGAGGGGACTGAGAGACACCAGTCAGTGTACAGATATCTCCCTGAGAGAGAGAGAGAGGGGACTGAGAGACACCAGTCAGTGTACAGATATCTCCCTGAGAGAGAGGGGACTGAGAGACACCAGTCAGTGTACAGATATCTCCCTGAGAGAGAGAGAGGGGACTGAGAGACACCAGTCAGTGTACAGATATCTCCCTGAGAGAGAGAGAGAGGGGACTGAGAGACACCAGTCAGTGTACAGATATCTCCCTGAGAGAGAGAGAGAGGGGACTGAGAGACACCAGTCATTGTACAGATATCTCCCTGAGAGAGAGGGGACTGAGAGACACCAGTCAGTGTACAGATATCACCCTGAGAGAGAGAGAGAGGGGACTGAGAGACACCAGTCAGTGTACAGATATCTCCCTGAGAGAGAGAGAGGGGACTGAGAGACACCAGTCAGTGTACAGATATCACCCTGAGAGAGAGAGAGAGGGGACTGAGAGACACCAGTCAGTGTACAGATATCTCCCTGAGAGAGAGGGAGGGGACTGAGAGACACCAGTCAGTGTACAGATATCTCCCTGAGAGAGAGAGAGAGGGGACTGAGAGACACCAGTCAGTGTACAGATATCTCCCTGAGAGAGAGAGAGAGGGGACTGAGAGACACCAGTCAGTGTACAGATATCTCCCTGAGAGAGAGAGAGAGGGGACTGAGAGACACCAGTCAGTGTACAGATATCTCCCTGAGAGAGAGAGGGGACTGAGAGACACCAGTCATTGTACAGATATCTCCCTGAGAGAGAGGGGACTGAGAGACACCAGTCAGTGTACAGATATCTCCCAGAGAGAGAGAGAGAGGGGACTGAGAGACACCAGTCAGTGTACAGATATCACCCTGAGAGAGAGAGGGGACTGAGAGACACCAGTCAGTGTACAGATATCTCCCTGAGAGAGAGAGAGGGGACTGAGAGACACCAGTCAGTGTACAGATATCTCCCTGAGAGAGAGAGAGAGGGGACTGAGAGACACCAGTCAGTGTACAGATATCTCCCTGAGAGAGAGAGGGGACTGAGAGACACCAGTCATTGTACAGATATCTCCCTGAGAGAGAGGGGACTGAGAGACACCAGTCAGTGTACAGATATCTCCCAGAGAGAGAGAGAGAGGGGACTGAGAGACACCAGTCAGTGTACAGATATCTCCCTGAGAGAGAGAGAGAGGGGACTGAGAGACACCAGTCAGTGTACAGATATCTCCCTGAGAGAGAGAGAGAGGACTGAGAGACACCAGTCAGTGTACAGATATCTCCCTGAGAGAGAGAGAGAGGGGACTGAGAGACACCAGTCAGTGCACAGATATCTCCCTGAGAGAGAGAGAGAGGGGACTGAGGGACACCAGTCAGTGTACAGATATCTCCCTGAGAGAGAGAGAGAGGACTGAGAGACAGCAGTCAGTGTACAGATATCCCCCTGAGAGAGAGAGAGGGGACTGAGAGACACCAGTCAGTGTACAGATATCTCCCTGAGAGAGAGAGAGAGAGGGGACTGAGAGACACCAGTCAGTGCACAGATATCTCCCTGAGAGAGAGAGGGGGGACTGAGAGACACCAGTCAGTGTACAGATATCTCCCTGAGAGAGAGAGAGAGAGGGGACTGAGAGACACCAGTCAGTGTACAGATATCTCCCTGAGAGAGAGAGAGAGAGGGGACTGAGAGACACCAGTCAGTGCACAGATATCTCCCTGAGAGAGAGAGGGGGGACTGAGAGACACCAGTCAGTGTACAGATATCTCCCTGAGAGAGAGAGAGAGAGGGGACTGAGAGACACCAGTCAGTGTACAGATATCTCCCTGAGAGAGAGAGAGAGAGGACTGAGAGACACCAGTCAGTGTACAGATATCTCCCCGAGAGAGAGAGAGAGAGGGGACTGAGAGACACCAGTCAGTGTACAGATATCTCCCCGAGAGAGAGAGAGAGGGGACTGAGAGACACCAGTCAGTGTACAGATATCTCCCTGAGAGAGAGAGAGAGGGGACTGAGAGACACCAGTCAGTGTACAGATATCTCCCTGAGAGAGAGAGAGAGGGGACTGAGAGACACCAGTCAGTGTACAGATATCTCCCTGAGAGAGAGAGAGAGGACTGAGAGACACCAGTCAGTGTACAGATATCTCCCTGAGAGAGGGGACTGAGAGACACCAGTCAGTGTACAGATATCTCCCTGAGAGAGAGAGAGGGGACTGAGAGACACCAGTCAGTGTACAGATATCTCCCTGAGAGAGAGGGGGGACTGAGAGACACCAGTCATTGCCCAGATATCTCCCTGAGAGAGAGGGAGGGCCCTTCGGCCCTCCAAACCTGCACCGACTATGCTGCCCGACTGAACTAAAACCCCCCACCCTCTGGGGACCATATCCCTCCATTCCCATCTTATTCACGTATTTGTCAAGACGCCCCTTAAAACTCACGACCGTATCCGCTTCCACTCCCTCCCCCGGCAGCGAGTTCCAGGCACCCACCACCCTCTGTGTAAACAAATCTGCCTCGTACATCTCCTTTAAACCTCGCCCCTTAAACCTGTGCCCCCCGAGTAACTGACTCTTCCACCCTGGGGGAAAAAGCTTCTGACTATCCACTCTGTCCCTGATGCACCTCAATGAGCACCCGGAAACAAGGCTTTAGAACTGAAGGCTTTAATACATTAACAATGAAACTACTAACACAAATTCACCCGTTCAGACTGAAGGGGACCTGCCGGAGCAGGGGGTCTTATACCCTGCCACCGGAGGCGGGACCCCACTGGAGTGTGCCACGATAACACCCAGGACAGGTAAACACCCTAACCCAACAACATAGTACAACCCCCATAACAACAACACCCTAGCCCAACAGTAACTGCATGCTGCCGATGTGGATGCTGAGGACCCCTGCTGGTCGCTCCTAGTCGTCGTGGACCATGATGGCCGCCCCCATGAATCGCACGTGGGCGAGGGCGCCAAGCGCAGCGACTCCTGGTGGTCTTCCTCCTCCTCTGTTTGCCACGATGGCGCCGTCCTGAGATCGCACGTGGTCGGACCTCGTGGGTACTGCGGCGCCGAAAGAGATGGTCTCCGTTCTGGAGGGTTACAAGCTGCACTGCCGTTTTTAGGTTTGGACCTGCAGACTTTGCCGTAGTGGCCTTTTTTTACCGCACTGGCTGCAGATTGCCGTTCTTGCCGGACACTGTTGCCGTGGATGCTTGGCCCCACCGCAAAAATAGCATCGCTGGCCACCTGGAGCTGCCGCCGTCGTCGAATCGATCTGGGAGCGCGGGTTCGCGGGGCGAGGAGGGAGCAGAGCTTGCTCCAACCACGTTGACTGCACGTGGTCCTCGGGGTACAGCGCCAAGCTCTTCGACGCCGCCTCCAACCTCACGGCCATCCCCATTGCCTGGGTCAAGTTGAGTTTCCCCTTTTCTAATAATTTAAGTCTGATGTACGAGGACCCTACCCCTGCTACGAACGCGTCTCGGGCGAGGTCTTGCATGTACTGCTCGGCGGAGACATCCTTACAGTCACAACCCCTGGCAAGCTGCAGGAGTTCATTGGCGTAGTCTTCTATGGTCTCGCCCGACTGCCGACGTCGTGTAGCGAGGAGATAACGAGCGTGAATCTCGTTGGGTGGCGTAATGTACCTATTCTTTAGGAGCTCGACGGCACCCTGGTAAGTGGAAGCTGCACGAATGGCTAGGTAAATCGTGTCGCTTACCCTTGCGTGGAGGACCTGGAGTCTATCACTGTCTGTCGTGATAGCTACCGAGGCTGCCAGGTAGTCCTCGAAGCACTTCCACCAATGTTCGAACGTGTTAGCTGCACCGACCGCACGTGGGTCCAGTGTCAGACGATCCGGTTTTAGGATCTGTTCCATATTCTCAGTTAATGTATTAAATTGATGTACCTCAATGAGCACCCGGAAACAAGGCTTTAGAACTGAAGGCTTTAATACATTAACAATGAAACTACTAACACAAATTCACCCGTTCAGACTGAAGGGGTCCTGCCGGAGCAGGGGGTCTTATACCCTGCCACCGGAGGCGGGACCCCACTGGAGTGTGCCACGATAACACCCAGGACAGGTAAACACCCTAACCCAACAACATAGTACAACCCCCATAACAACAACACCCTAGCCCAACAGTAACACAATAACAACCCCAGTGGTGAACCAACGATGGTTCACCACAGTCCCTCATAATCCTGTAGACTTCTATCAGGTCTCCCCTCAACCTCCGTCGTTCCAGTGAGAACAAACCAAGTTTAGAAACATAGAAACATAGAAAAACTACAGCACAAAACAGGCCCTTCGGCCCCACAAGTTGTGCCGATCATATCCCTACCTTTTAGGCCGACCTATAACCCTCCATCCTATTAATAGAACATAGAACATAGAACATAGAACATTACAGCGCAGAACAGGCCCTTCGGCCCACGATGTTGCACCGACCAGTTAAAAAAAAAACTGTGACCCTCCAACCTAAACCAATTTCTTTTCGTCCATGAACCTATCTACGGATCTCTTAAACGCCCCCAAACTAGGCGCATTTACTACTGATGCTGGCAGGGCATTCCAATCCCTCACCACCCTCTGGGTAAAGAACCTACCCCTGACATCGGTTCTATAACTACCCCCCCTCAATTTAAAGCCATGCCCCCTCGTGCTGGATTTCTCCATCAGAGGAAAAAGGCTATCACTATCCACCCTATCTAAACCTCTAATCATCTTATATGTTTCAATAAGATCCCCTCTTAGCCGCCGCCTTTCCAGCGAAAACAATCCCAAATCCCTCAGCCTCTCCTCATAGGATCTCCCCTCCATACCAGGCAACATCCTGGTAAACCTCCTCTGCACCCTCTCCAAAGCCTCCACATCCTTCCTGTAATGTGGGGACCAGAACTGCACACAGTACTCCAAGTGCGGCCGCACCAGAGTTGTGTACAGTTGCAACATAACGCTACGACTCCTAAATTCAATCCCCCTACCAATAAACGCCAAGACACCATATGCCTTCTTAACAACCTTATCTACTTGATTCCCAACTTTCAGGGATCTATGCACACATACACCTAGATCCCTCTGCTCCTCCACACTATTCAAAGTCCTCCCGTTAGCCCTATACTCAACACATCTGTTATTCCTACCAAAGTGAATTACCTCACACTTCTCCGCATTAAACTCCATCCGCCACCTCTCGGCCCAACTTTGCAACCTGTCTAAGTCTTCCTGCAAACTACGACACCCTTCCTCACTGTCTACCACACCACCGACTTTGGTGTCATCAGCAAATTTGCTAATCCACCCAACTATACCCTCATCCAGATCATTAATAAATATTACAAACAGCAGTGGCCCCAAAACAGATCCCTGAGGTACACCACTTGTAACCGCACTCCATGATGAATATTTACTATCAACCACCACCCTCTGTTTCCTATCCGCTAGCCAATTCCTGATCCAATTTCCTAGATCACCCCCAATCCCATACATCTGCATTTTCTGCAGAAGCCTACCATGGTGAACCTTATCAAACGCCTTACTAAAATCCATATATACCACGTCCACTGCCCTGCCCCCATCCACCTCCTTGGTCACTTTCTCAAAAAACTCAATAAGGTTAGTAAGGCACGACCTACCTGCCACAAAACCATGCTGACTATCACCTATCAATTCATTACTCTCCAAATAACTATAAATCCTATCCCTTATAATTTTTTCCAACATCTTGCCGACAACAGAAGTGAGACTCACCGGTCTATAATTCCCGGGGAAGTCTCTGTTCCCCTTCTTAAACAATGGGACAACATTCGCTAACCTCCAATCTTCTGGTACTATACCAGAGGCCAACGACGACCTGAAGATCAGAGCCAGAGGCTCTGCAATCACTTCTCTTGCCTCCCAGAGAATCCTTGGATAAATCCCATCCGGACCAGGGGATTTATCTATTTTCAGACCCTCCAGAATATCCTGCACATCCTCCTTATCAACTGTAATACTGTCTATTCTACTCCCTTGCAACCCAGTGTCCTCCTCAGCTATATTCATGTCCCCTTGCGTGAACACCGAAGAGAAATATTGGTTCAATGCTTCACCAATCTCCTCCGGTTCCACACATAACTTCCCTCTGCCATCTATAACTGGCCCTAAACTTGCCCTAACCAACCTTCTGTTCTTGACATACCTATAGAACGCCTTAGGATTCTCTTTAACCCTATCCGCCAAAGTCTTCTCATGTCCCCTTTTAGCCCTTCGAAGCTCGCTCTTCAACTCCCTCTTAGCCAATCTAAAGCTTTCTAGTGCACTACCCGAGTGCTCACGTCTCATCCGAACATAAGCCTCCTTTTTCTTTTTAACCAACAAAGAAACTTTTTTGGTGCACCACGGTTCCCTAGCCCTACCAATTCCTCCTTGCCTGACAGGGACATACCTATCACAGACTCGCAGTAGCTGCTCCTTGAAAAAACTCCACATGTCGGACGTTCCCAGTCCCTGTAATCTCCTAGTCCAACCTATGTTTCCTAATTCTCTCCTAATAGCCTCATAATTACCCTTCCCCCAGCTAAAACCACTGGCCCGAGGTTCATGCCTATCCCTTTCCATCACTAAGGTGAACGTAACCGAATTGTGGTCACTATCACCAAAATGCACACCAACTTCCAAGTCTAGCACCTGGTCTGGCTCATTTCCCAGCACCAGATCCAATATAGCCTCACCTCTAGTTGGCCTGTCTACATACTGAGTCAAAAAACCTTCCTGCACGCTTTGAACAAAAACTGACCCCTCTAACGAGCTAGAGCTATAACAATTCCAGTCAATATTAGTCAAGTTAAAATCCCCCATAACAATTGCCCTATTACTATCACTCCTAAGCAGGATTGACTCCGCAATCCTTTCCTCAACCTCTCTAGAACTTTTAGGAGGTCTATAAAAGACTCCCAACAGGGTGACCTCTCCTCTCCTATTTCTAATCTCCGCCCATACTACCTCAACAGATAAGTCCTCATCAAACCTCCTCTCTGACACTGTGATATTAAGTCCCATGTACTCATCCAGGAGTCTCTTAAAAGACCCGATTGAGTTTGCCTCCACTGACGGCAGCCGATTCCACTTGCCCACCACCCTCTGTGTGAAAAACTTCCCCCTAACATTTCCCCTGTACCTACCCCCCAGCACCTTAAACCTGTGTCTTCTCGTAGCAGCCATTTCCACCCTGGGAAAAAGCCTCTGAGAGTCCACCCGATCTATGCCTCTCAACATCTTATACACCTCTATTAGGTCTCCTCTCATCCTACGTCTTTCCAAGGAGAAAAGACCGAGCTCCCTCAGCCTATCCTCATAAGGCATGCCACTCAATCCAGGCAACATCCTTGTAAATCTCCTCTGCACCCTTTCAATCTTTTCCACATCCTTCCTGTAATGAGGCGACCAGAACTGAGCACAGTACTCCAAGTGGGGTCTGACGAGGGTCTTATATAGCTGCATCATTATCCCCGGACTCCTAAACTCAATCCCTCGATTGATAAAGGCCAGCACACCATCCGCCTTCTTAACCACCCCCTCCACCTGCGGGGCCGATTTTAGAGTCCTATGGACACGGACCCCAAGGTCCTTCTGATCCTCTACAGTACTAAGAGTCTTTCCCTTTATATTGTATTCCTTCATCCCATTCGACCTGCCAAAATGGACCATGACGCATTTATCTGGGTTGAAGTTTCACCAACCTCTCCTCATAGCTAATGCCCTCCATACCAGGCAACATCCTGGTAAATCTTTTCCGTACCCTCTCCAAAGCCTCCACATCCTTCTGGTAGTGTGGCGACCAGAATTGAATACTATATTCCAAGAGTGGCCTAACTAAGGTTCTACAAAGCTGCACATGACCTAAACTCAATGCCTCGGCCGATGAAGGCAAGCATGCCGTATGCCTTCTTGACTACCTTCTCCACCTGCGTTGCCACTTTCAGTGACCTGTGTACCTGTACACCCAGATCCCTCTGCCTATCGATACTCTTAAGGGTTCTGCCATTTACTGCATGTTTCCTATCTGTATTAGACCTTCCAAAATGCATTACCTCATGTGTCGTGGCAGTCCAGGATCAGTAACTGGATGAGACCTGGACTCCTCAGAGGGTTAACCAGGGCTGGGCAAGGCTTTCCTATGAGGCCTGTGTTGCGTGATTGAGGCCTGTGTTGCGGGATTGCGGCCTGTGTTGCGTGATTGAGGCCTGTGTTGCGGGATAGAGGCCTGTGTTGCGTGGGTGAGGCCTGTGTTGTGGGATTGAGGCCTGTGTTGCGGGATTGAGGCCTGTGTTGCAGGATTGAGGCCTGTATTGTGGGAGTGAGGCCTGTGTTGCGCGACAGAGGCCTGTGTTGCGCGGGTGACGCCTGTGTTGTGGGATTGAGGCACTGTGTTGTGTGATTGAGGCCCGTGTTGTGGGATTGAGGCCTGTGTTGTGGGATTGAGGCCCGTGTTGTGGGATTGAGGCCTTTGTTGCGGGATTGAGGCCTGTGTTGCTTGATTGAGGCCTGTGTTGCGGGTTTGAGGCCTGTGTTGCGGTATTGAGGCCTGTGTTGCGAGATTGAGGCCTGTGTTGCGGGATTGAGGCCTGTGTTGCGTGATTGAGGCCTGTGTTGCGTGATAGAGGCCTGTGTTGCGAGATTGAGGCCTGTGTTGCGGGATTGAGGCCTGTGTTGCGTGATTGAGGCCTGTGTTGCGGGATTGAGGCCTGTGTTGTGGAATTGAGGCCTGTGTTGCGGGATTAAGGCCTGTGTTGTGGGATTGAGGCCTGTGTTGCTTGATTGAGGCCTGTGTTGTGGGATTGAGGCCTGTGTTGCGGGATTGAGGCCTGTGTTGCGCGATTGAGGCCTGTGTTGCAGGATTGAGGCCTGTGTTGCGGGTTGAGGCCTGTGTTGCAGGACTGAGGCCTGTGTTGCGGGATTGAGGCCTGTGTTGCGGGATTGAGGCCTGTGTTGTGGGATTGAGGCCTGCGTTGTGGGATTGAGGCCTGTGTTGCGGGATTGAGGCCTGTGTTGCGGGCTTGAGGCCTGTGTTGCGGGTTGAGGCCTGTGTTGCGGGATAGAGGCCTGTGTTGCAGGATTGAGGCCTGTGTTGCGGGTTGAGGCCTGTGTTGCAGGACTGAGGCCTGTGTTGCGGGATTGAGGCCTGTGTTGCGGGATTGAGGCCTGTGTTGTGGGATTGAGGCCTGTGTTGCGCGATTGAGGCCTGTGTTGCCCACCATTTTGGGGGGGGAGGGAATGGGCCAGTGCGGTTCCCCCTTCACCCGCTCAGCTCCTTAGCCGAGGGGTGGCGTTCGTAGCCATGTTTCTGCTCGCTAATAGCCCACTTGGAAGCTTAACACCCTCGCCCTCCTCGGCCTGTGGCCTAGGACGCAGGAAGAGCGGAAGAGGATAGGGGTGGGGAGGGAATTGAAGACACGGGAGGGGGCAGTTCAACCAAGGGAGTTACCCCGAAAACCAACTCGCCCTCCGGCGTGGAGTGAGGGGTGTGAGGGAGGCCCCGTTCCCCCTTCGCCTTGTAGTGCGCAGGCCCCAAAATGGCGCCACCCCCCCCACTAACAAAACAGACCAAACACAGGAGAGAAAGTTGCTTCATTTTATTGCTCGTTCGATACATCGAGAAAGATCAGGGCGCAACGGGCGACGCAGGCCTCGGCCAGACATGAAACATCGCTCTTCGGGGAGGGGGTGGGGGGGGGGGGGAGGTGGTTAAAAGTTGGCGAGGGAGGAGAGAACAAGAGAGAGCATTGTGTTGAGGGAGAGTTGGTGGGGAGGGAAGGCATCGACCAATCGCACCCCAGCCAACCGCCCGTGCGCGCCTCCTACGCACCAGCGGGACAGGAGAAGGCCATTTGGCCCATCCCCCTCATGCACGTTCTATCACCGGACCTCCTCCACCCTCCCTTGGCTGGTTTGGCGGGAGCGGGCGCCAAACATCTCTCGCCCGTGGATGGGTTCCCTTATTTCAACCCCCCCGACCCCCCCACTGAGAAGTTCCAATCGAGACCCCTCTCTCTCTTGGCTCCGACAAACAAGTAGAAATCGTTGTTCGTTATCTATCCCATTGATCCACCCGAATATCTTCAATATAATCTAGAATTTTTTTTAAAGTTCTTTGCGGCTTTGAACTGAAGGACTAAAGTAATTCCCCCCCCTCCCCCTCACACCCGGCCCCTCCATGCCCCATGGGGAATGGTCAACTGTCGGGCAAGCGGCGGCCATTTTGGATAGAGGATGATCCCGCGGACAGCAGGGTGGGAATGAGCCAGAACGCCTTTCCTTTTCTTGATTGGTGTTGTTGAACAGGGGGCAATTACTGCCCCCCACCCGCCCCCCCCGTGACTCCCTCCCCCAGCCAGGATGCTGAGGGGAACTGCCCCCAACACTCCCCGCCCCCCCCGGGTCATCTCCCAGTGGTGGCTCAGGCATCTCTTGGCCAGCCCCCTGAGAGGGCAGACGGGGCCCTCGGAGGGGGTCGACCGCCCATCGGAAAGACCTCCCCTCTCGCCGGGGCGTGGCAGGGCGACCCCTCTCTCTCTCCTTCTCTCTCTCACCAAGAGTGTCGGACTGGATGACAAGTTCCAAAGGACGCAGAGAGAGAGAGAGTGAGGACACGTTAAAGGATCCTTAGCTTGGGGGAATATTGAGAATGTTTAGCTTGGGGGAATTTGGTCAAACGGTCAGGCATTCGCTCAGCATGCAAGAGGTCGTGGGATCAATGCCCACATTGTCCACTTTGAGTTTTAGGCCAGCACGGTGGCACAGCGGGTTCGCACTGCTGCCTCACTGCGCCAGGGACCCGGGTTCGATTCCCAGCCTCGGGACACTGTCAGTGCGGAGTTTGAACATTCTCCCCCGTGTCTGCGTGGGTTTCCTCCGGGTGCTCCGGTTTCCTCCCACAGTCCAAAGATGTCCAGGTTAGGTGGATTGGCCATGCTATATTGCCCCTTAGTGTCCAAAGATGTGTAGGTTAGGTGGATTGGCCACGCTAAATTGCCCCTTAGTGTCCAAAGATGTGTAGGTTAGGTGGATTGGCCACGCTAAATTGCCCCTTAGTGTCCAAAGATGTGTAGGTTAGGGGGATTGGCCATGCTAAATTGTCCCTTAGTGTCCAATGATGTGTAGGTTAGGGGGATTGGCCATGCTAAGTTGTCCCTTAGTGTCCAATGATGTGTAGGTTAGGGGGATTGGCCATGCTAAATTGTCCCTTAGTGTCCAAAGATGTGTAGGTAGGGGGATTGGTCATGGTAAATTGTCCCTTAGTGTCCAAAGATGTGTAGGTTAAGTGGATTGGCCATGCTAAATTGTCCCTTAGTGTCCAAAGATGTGTAGGTTAGGGGGATTGGCCATGCTAAATTGCCCCTTAGTGTCCAAAGATGTGTAGGTTAGGGGGATTGGCCATGCTAAATTGTCCCTTAGTGTCCAAAGATGTGTAGATTAGGGGGATTGGCCATGCTAAATTGCCCCTTAGTGTCCAAAGATGTGTAGGTTAGGGGGATTGGCCATGCCAAATTGTCCCTTAGTGTCCAAAGATGTGTAGATTAGGGGGATTGGCCATGCTAAATTGCCCCTTAGTGTCCAAAGATGTGCAGGTTAGGGGGATTGGCCATGCTAAGTTGTCCCTTAGTGTCCAATGATGTGTAGGTTAGGTGGATTGGCCATGCTAAATTATGCCTTAGTGTCCAAAGATATGCAGGTTAGGGGGATTGGCCATGCTAAATTGTCCCCTTACTGTCCAAAGATGTGCAGGTTAGATGGATTGGCTATGCTAAATTGTCCCTTCGTGCCCAAAGATGTGCAGGTTAGGCGGATTGGCCAAGCTAAATTGTCCCTTAGTGTCCAAAGATGTGTGGGTTAGGTGGATTGGCCATGCTAAATTGTCCCTTAGTGTCCAAAGATGTGTGGGTTAGGTGGATTGGCCATGCTAAATTGTTCCTTAGTGTCCAAAGATGTGTAGGTTAGATGTATTGGCCATGCTAAATTGTCCCTTAGTGTCCAAAGATGTGTGGGTTAGGTGGATTGGCCATGCTAAATTGTCCCTTAGTGTCCAAAGATGTGTAGGTTAGGTGTATTGGCCATGCTAAATTGTCCCTTAGTGTCCAAAGATGTGTGGGTTAGGTGGATTGGCCATGCTAAATTGTCCCTTAGTGTCCAAAGATGTGTGGGTTAGGGTGGATTGGCCGTGCTAAATTGTCCCTTAGTGTCCAACGATGTGCAGGTTAGGCGGATTGGCCATGCTAAATTGCCCCTTAGTGTCCAAAGATGTGTAGTTTAGGTGGATTGGCCATGCTAAATTGTCCCTTAGTGTCCAAAGATGTGTGGGTTAGGTGGATTGGCCATGCTAAATTGTCCCTTAGTGTCCAAAGATGTGTAGGTTAGGTGTATTGGCCATGCTAAATTGTCCCTTAGTGTCCAAAGATGTGTAGGTTAGGTGTATTGGCCATGCTAAATTGTCCCTTAGTGTCCAAAGATGTGTAGGTTAGGGGGATTGGCCGTGCTAAATTGTCCCTTAGTGTCCAAAGATGTGTAGGTTAGGTGTATTGGCCATGCTAAATTGTCCCTTAGTGTCCAAAGATGTGTAGTTTAGGTGGATTGACCATGCTAAATTGCCCCTCAGTGCCCGGGGGATCAGCAGGGTAATGGTGTGGCGTTATGGGGATAGGCTGGGATTGTGGTCAGTGCAGACCCGATGGACCGAATGGCCTCCTTCTCCTCTGTCGGGATTCTATGATTCAATCCCACATTTCAAAGGACGGAGAGAGGACAAATTCCAGAATACCAAATTTGAAAGGCTTGTCTGGGGCAGGAGGGCGGGGAAACGGGGGCGGCGGGGGGGGGGAGGGAAAGCCCCTCACACAAAGTTCCTGCCGGTGACGTCGGAGCCCCGGCCCGAGGCCGGGTACTGCCCGCCGTAGTCGGGCCTCCTGCGGCAGCAGCAGGGGCAGCAGACGAGGGCGCCCCCTAGCAGCAGGAGGGTTCCTCCGAGCCAGCCCAGGTAGATGCAGGGCCCAATGTTGATGAGGAGCACCTCGGAGACCAGCGGGTGGTAGAACTCGGTGGCCAGCACGTAGGCCGGCCACGAGACGGCCAGCAGCTGGGCCACGCCGGAGACCAGGAAGGTGATACCCGAGGCCATCAGGAAGCGGGATTTGACCTCCCGGCCGCGCACGCACGTGTTACATGGGGCCCCCAGGCAGTTGACGAAGAGTCCCAGGAAGGCCATGGTGACGGCAGCCAAGGTCAAGATGCGGCCAATGTAGACATCAAGTGTCACCTCCTTTCCCACGCTGCCAAAGGTCCGGCAGTTGGACTTGCCGGGCCCGGGAATGATACAGCTGATCCACAATCCCTCCACCATTTTCTGCTTCATCATCAGCGTCTGCCCGCTGAAGAGGATTATCTTCCAGAGGGGGAGCAGGCAGCAGGCCACCGATGACAGCCAGCCCAGCAACGAGACCACCACCCCAGTCAGCTGCAGACACGCCACCAGGGACGACATCCCCGAGTCCTCCCGTACCTCCAGTCGTGGCCCCTGTGTCACAAGAACATAAGAACATAAGAAATAGGAGCAGGAGTCGGCCATCTTGCCCCTCGAGCCTGCCCCGCCATTCAACAAGATCATGGCTGATCTGACGTGGATCAGTACCACTTACCCGCCTGATCCCTTAATTCCCTTACCGATCAGGAATCCATCCATCCGCGCTTTAAACATATTCAGCGAGGTAGCCTCCACCACCTCAGTGGGCAGAGAATTCCAGAGATTCACCACCCTCTGGGAGAAGAAGTTCCTCCTCAACTCTGTCTTAAGATGTGCGGGTTAGGTTGATTGGCCAGGTTAAAAATTGCCCCTTAGAGTCCTGGGATGTGTAGGTTAGAGGGATTAGTGGGTAAAATATGTGGGGGTAGGTCCTGGGTGGGATTGTGGTCGGTGTAGACTCGATGGGCCGAATGGCCTCCTTCTGCACTGTAGGGTTTCTATGATTTCTATGATAAACCGACCCCCCTTTATTTTGAGGCTGTGTCCTCTAGTTTTAACTTCCTTACTAAGTGGAAAGAATCTCTCCGCCTCCACCCTATCCAGCCCCCCGCATTATCTTATAAGTCTCCATAAGATCCCCCCTTCTAAACTCCAACGAGTACAAACCCAATCTCCTCAGCCTCTCAAAGAACAAAGAGAACAAAGAACAGTACAGCACAGGAAACAGGCCCTTCGGCCCTCCAAGCCTGTGCCGCTCCTTGGTCCAACTAGACCAATCGTTTGTATCCCTCCATTCCCAGGCTGCTCATGTGACTATCCAGGTAAGTCTCCTCATAATCCAAACCCCTCATCTCCGGTATCAACCTGGAGAACCTTCTCTGCACTCCCTCCAATGCCAATATATCCTTCCTCATATAAGGGGACCAATACTGCACACACAGTATTCCAGCTGCGGCCTCACCAATGCCCTGTACAGGTGCATCAAGACATCCCTGCTTTTATATTCTATCCCCCTCGCAATATAGGCCAACATCCCATTCGCCTTCTTGATCACCTGTTGTACCTGCAGACTGGGCTTTTGCATCTCATGCACAAGGACCCCCAGGTCCCTCTGCACGGTAGCATGTTTTAATTTGTTTCCACTTGAGATAGTAATCCCTTATTTCCTCCAAAGTGTATAACCTCGCATTTATCACCGTTATACTCCATCTGCCAGATCCTCGCCCACTCACTCAGCCTGTCCAAATCTATCTGCAGATCTTCTCCGTCCTCCACACGATTGTCGCGAGAGAGAGAGAGACAGCATAAGAACTTGGAAAGTCTTCACCATAAGACCATCCGATGTCGGGTCATCGAGGTTTACAGCAGGAAAACGCTACTCAGTATGGCTCCAACTCTGCCCCAGAAAATACAAAAGGGTCATGAACGTAGCCCAGTCCCATCACGCAAGCCAGCCTCCCGCCCATCGACTCCGTCTACACTTCCCCGCTATAGAAACATAGAAAACTACAGCACAAAACAGGCCCTTCGGCCCCACAAGTTGTGCCGAACATATCCCTACTTTTTAGGCCTACCTATAACCCTCCATCCTATTAAGTCCCATGTACTCATCCAGGAGTCTCTTAAAAGACCCTATTGAGTTTGCCTCCACTGATGGCAGCCGATTCCACTCGCCCACCACCCTCTGTGTGAAAAACTTCCCCCCAACATTTCCCCTGTACCTACCCCCCCAGCACCTTAAACCTGTGTCCTCTCGTAGCAGCCATTTCCACCCTGGGAAAAAGCCTCTGAGAGTCCACCCGATCTATGCCTCTCAACATCTTATAGAACATAGAACAGTACAGCACAGAACAGGCCCTTCGGCCCACGATGTTGTGCCGAGCTTTATCTGAAACCAAGATCAAGCTATCCCACTCCCTATCATCCTGGTGTGCTCCATGTGCCTATCCAATAACCGCTTAAATGTTCCTAAAGTGTCTGACTCCACTATCACTGCAGGCAGTCCATTCCACACCCCAACCACTCTCTGCGTAAAGAACCTACCTCTGATATCCTTCCTGTATCTCCCACCACGAACCCTATAGTTATGCCCCCTTGTATTAGCTCCATCCACCCGAGGAAATAGTCTTTGAACGTTCACTCTATCTATCCCCTTCATCATTTTATAAACCTCTATTAAGTCTCCCCTCAGCCTCCTCCGCTCCAGAGAGAACAGCCCTAGCTCCCGCAACCTTTCCTCATAAGACCTACCCTCCAAACCAGGCAGCATCCTGGTAAATCTCCTCTGCACTCTTTCCAGCGCTTCCACATCCTTCTTATAGTGAGGTGACCAGAACTGCACGCAATATTCCAAATGTGGTCTCACCAAGGTCCTGTACAGTTGCAGCATAACCCCACGGCTCATAAACTCCAACCCCCTGTTAATAAAAGCTAACACACTATCGGCCTTCTTCACAGCTCTATCCACTTGAGTGGCAACCTTTAGAGATCTGTGGAAATGAACCCCAAGATCTCTCTGTTCCTCCACAGCCTTCAGAACCCTACCTTTGACCCTGTAATCCCTGTATATACCTCTATTAGGTCTCCTCTCATCCTACGTCTCTCCAAGGAGAAAAGACCGAGCTCCCTCAGCCTATCCTCATAAGGCATGCCACGCAATCCAGGCAACATCCTTGTAAATCTCCTCAGCACCCTTTCAATCTTTTCCACATCCTTCCTGTAATGAGGCGACCAGAACTGAGCACAGTACTCCAAGTGGGGTCTGACGAGGGTCTTATATAGCTGCATCATTATCCCCGGACTCATAAACTCAATCCCTCGATTGATAAAGGCCAGCACACCATACGCCTTCTTAACCACCTCCTCCACCTGCGGGGCCGATTTTAGAGTCCTATGGACCCGGACCCCAAGGTCCTTCTGATCCTCTACCGTACTAAGAGTCTTTCCCTTTATATTGTACTCCTTCATCCCATTTGACCTGCCAAAATGGACCACGACGCATTTATCTGGGTTGAAGTCCATCTGCCACTTCTCCGCCCAGTCTTGCATCCTATCTATGTCCCTCTGTAGCTTCTGACATCCCTCCAGACTACCCACAACCCCACCAACCTTCGTGTCGTCGGCAAACTTACCAACCCATCCCTCCACTTCCTCATCCAGGTCATTTATGAAAATGACAAACAGCAAGGGTCCCAGAACAGATCCCTGGGGCATTTCCTTCCTGAAACCACACAACATTTTGGCCTCAACTACTTTCTGTGGGAGTGAATTCCACACATTCACCACCCTCTGGGTGAAGACATTTTTTCGGTATGTCAGCTATGACTCTCACCAACTTTTACAGATGCCCCATAGAAAGCATCCTTTCCGGGTGTCTCACAGCTTGGTCTGGGGCTCCTGCTCTGCCCAAGACCGCAAGGAACTACAAAGGGTCGTGAATGTAGCCCAGTCCCATCACCAGCCTCCCATCCATTGACTCTGTCTACACTTCCCGCTGCCTCGGGGAAAAGCAGCCGGCATAATCAAGGACCCCCCCCACGCACCCCCGGCCATTCTCTCTTCCACCTTCTTCCGTCGGGGAAAAAGATACAAAAGTCTGAGGTCACGTACCGACCGACTCAAGAACAGCTTCTTCCCTGCTGCCGTCAGACTTTTGAATGGACCGACCTCGCATTAAGTTGATCTTTCTCTACACCCCGAGCTGTGACTGTGACACTACATTCTGCACCCTCTCCTTTCCTTCTCTATGAACGGTATGCTTTGTCTGTATATCGTGCAACAAACAATACTTTTCACTGTATCCCGATACACGTGACAATAATAAATCAAATCCTCTCCTTTCCTTCTCCCCTCTGTACTCTATGAGCGGTATGCTTTGTCTGTACTGCACACACAGGAAAACAGGTTCAAGGTTCAGTCTTTCTTAAGACGCCAATTGGGCCAGTGGGCTGACGAATGGCAGATGGAGTTTAATTTGGATAAATGCGAGGTGATGCATTTTGGTCGATCGAACCAGGGCAGGACTTACTCAGTTAATGGTCGGGCGTTGGGGAGAGTTACAGAACAAAGAGATCGAGGGGTACATGTTCATAGCTCCTTGAAAGTGGAGTCACAGGTGGACAGAGTGGTGAAGAAGGCATTCGGCATGCTTGGTTTCATCGGTCAGAACATTGAATACAGGAGTTGGGACGTCTTGTTGAAGTTGTACAAGACATTGGTAAGGCCACACTTGGAATACTGTGTACAGTTCTGGTCACCCTATTATAGAAAGGATATTATTAAACTAGAAAGAGCGCAGAAAAGATTTACTAGGATGCAACCGGGGCTTGATGGATTGAGTTATAAGGAGAGGCTGGGACTTTTTTCGCTGGAGCGTAGGAGGCTGAGGGGTGATCTTATAGAGGTCTATAAAATAATGAGGGGCACAGATCAGCTAGATAGTCAATATCTTTTCCCAAAGGTAGGGGAATCTAAAACTAGAGGGCAGAGGTTTAAGGTGAGAGGGGAGAGATACAAAAGGGTTCAGAGGGGCAATTTTTTCACACAGAGGGTGGTGAGTGTCTGGAACGAGAGGCAGTAGTAGAGGCGGGGACAATTTTGTCTTTTAAAAAGGGTTTAGACAGTTACATGGGTACGATGGGTATAGAGGGATATGGGTCAAACGCGAGCAATTGGGACTAGGTTAAGGGGTAAAAGGAAAGGGTGGCATGGACTAGTTGGGCCGAAGGGCCTGTTTCCGTGCTGTAAACCTCTCTGACTCTAATCTCGAACTCTTTCATCAAGACTCTAAAATATAGGAGCAGAATGAGGCCATTCGGCCCATCGAGTCTGCTCTGCCATTCAATCATGGCTGGTAAGGTTCTCAAACCCATTCTCCTGCCCTTTTTCCCGTAACCTTTGCTCCCCTCGCCAACCAGGAACCGATCTATCTGCGTCTCCAATACACTCAGTGACCCGCCCTCCTCCGGGGCAACGGATTCCACACATTCCCCACCCTCCAGCTGAAGAGATTCCTCCTCATCTCGGTTCCAAAGGGTCGTCCCTTTACTCTGAGGCCACGCACTCGGATCCCCGTCTCCCCGACTCATGGAAACATCTTCCCCACGTCCACTCTATCCGGGCCTCTCAGTAATTCTGTAAGTTTCACTCTTTGACCCAGCGACGCCCGGATCCCTCTGTCCCGCAGTGACGCCCAGATCCCTCTGTCCCACAGCGACACCCGGATCCCTCTGTCCCGCAGTGACGCCCAGATCCCTCTGTCCCACAGCGACACCCGGATCCCTCTGTCCCGCAGTGACGCCCGGATCCCTCTGTCCCGCAGTGACGCCCAGATCCCTCTGTCCCACAGCGACACCCGGATCCCTCTGTCCCGCAGCGACACCCGGATCCCTCTGTCCCACAGCGACGCCCGGATCCCTCTGTCCCACAGCGACACCCGGATCCCTCTGTCCCGCAGTGACGCCCAGATCCCTCTGTCCCACAGCGACGCCCGGATCACTCTATCCCACAGCGACGCCCGGATCCCTCTGTCCCACAGCGACGTCCGGATCCCTCTGTCCCGCAGTGATGCCCGGATCCCTCTGTCCCACAGTGACACCCAGATCCCTCTGTCCCACAGTGACGCCCGGATCCCTCTGTCCCACAGCGACGCCCGGATCCCTCTGTCCCACAGCGACGCCCGGATCCCTCTGTCCCACAGTGACGCCCGGATCCCTCTGTCCCACAGCGACGCCCGGATCCCTCTGTCCCGCAGCGATACCCGGATCCCTCTGACCCGCAGCGACGCCCGGATCCCTCTGTCCCACAGCGACCCCCGGATCCCTCTGTCCCACAGTGACACCCGGATCCCTCTGTCCCGCAGCGACGCCCAGATCCCTCTGTCCCACAGTGACACCCGGATCCCTCTGCCCCGCAGTGACGCCCAGATCCCTCTGTCCCACAGCGACGCCCGGATCCCTCTGTCCCACAGCGACGCCCAGATCCCTCTGTCCCGCAGTGACGCCCGGATCCCTCTGTCCCACAGCGACGCCCGGATCCCTCTGCCCCGCAGCAACGCCCGGATCCCTCTGCCCCGCAGCGACGCCCGGATCCCTCTGCCCCGCAGCGACGCCCGGATCCCTCTGTCCCTCAGCGACACCCGGATCCCTCTGTCCCACAGCGACGCCCGGATCCCTCTGTCCCACAGCGACGCCCGGATCCCTCTGTCCCACAGCGACACCCGGATCCCTCTGTCCCACAGCGACGCCCGGATCCCTCTGTCCCACAGTGACAACCGGATCCCTCTGTCCCACAGCGACGCCCGGATCCCTCTGTCCCGCAGCGACACCCGGATCCCTCTGTCCCACAGCGACGCCCGGATCCCTCTGTCCCACAGCGACGCCCGGATCCCTCTGTCCCACAGCGACACCCGGATCCCTCTGTCCCACAGCGACGCCCGGATCCCTCTGTCCCACAGTGACGCCCGGATCCCTCTGTCCCGCAGCGACGCCCGGATCCCTCTGTCCCGCAGTGACGCCCAGATCCCTCAGTCCCACAGTGACACCCGGATCCCTCAGTCCCGCAGCGACGCCCGGATCCCTCTGTCCCACAGCGACACCCGGCTCCCTCTGTCCCGCAGCGACACCCGGATCCCTCTGTCCCACAGCGACGCCCGGATCCCTCTGTCCCGCAGCGACACCCGGATCCCTCTGTCCCACAGCGACGCCCGGATCCCTCTGTCCCGCAGCGACACCCGGATCCCTCTGTCCCACAGCGACGCCCGGATCCCTCTGTCCCGCAGCGACACCCGGATCCCTCTGTCCCACAGCGACGCCCGGATCCCTCTGTCCCTCCGCGACGCCCAGATCCCTCTGTCCTGCAGCGACGCCCGGATCCCTCTGTCCCGCCACGACGCCCAGATCCCTCTGTCCCGCAGTGACGCCCGGATCCCTCTGTCCCACAGCGACACCCGGATCCCTCTGTCCCACAGCGACGCCCGGCTCCCTCTGTCCCACAGCGGCACCCGGATCCCTATGTCCCGCCCGGATCCCTCTGTCCCTCAGTGACGCCCGGATCCCTCTGTCCCGCAGCGACGCCCGGATCCCTCTGTCCCACAGCGACGCCCGGATCCCTCTGTCCCGCAGTGACCTCCGGATCCCTCTGTCCCGCAGCGACGCCCGGATCCCTCTGTCCCACAGCGACGCCCGGATCCCTCTGTCCCTCAGCGATGCCTGGATCCCTCTGTCCCACAGCGACGCCCGGATCCCTCTGTCCCACAGCGACACCCAGATCCCTCAGTCCCGCAGCGATGCCCGGATCCCTCTGTCCCGCAGCGACGCCCGGGTCCCTCTGTCCCGCAGCGACGCCCGGATCCCTCTGTCCCGCAGTGACACCCGGATCCCTCTGTCCCGCAGTGACGCCCGGATCCCTCTGTCCCGCAGCGACACCCGGATCCCTCTGTCCCGCAGTGACACCCGGATCCCTCTGTCCCACAGTGACGCCCGGATCCCTCTGTCCCACAGCGACACCCGGATCCCTCTGTCCCTCAGCGACGCCCGGATCCCTCTGTCCCACAGCGACGCCCGGATCCCTCTGTCCCGCAGCGACACCCGGATCCCTCTGTCCCGCAGCGACACCCGGATCCCTCTGTCCCGCAGTGACGCCCGGATCCCTCTGTCCCGCAGCGACACCCGGATCCCTCTGTCCCGCAGTGACACCCGGATCCCTCTGTCCCACAGTGACGCCCGGATCCCTCTGTCCCGCAGTGACACCCGGATCCCTCTGTCCCACAGCGACGCCCGGCTCCCTCTGTCCCACAGTGACACCCGGATCCCTCTGCCCCGCAGTGACGCCCAGATCCCTCTGTCCCACAGCGACGCCCGGATCCCTCTGTCCCACAGCGACGCCCAGATCCCTCTGTCCCGCAGTGACGCCCGGATCCCTCTGTCCCACAGCGACGCCCGGATCCCTCTGCCCCGCAGCAACGCCCGGATCCCTCTGCCCCGCAGCGACGCCCGGATCCCTCTGCCCCGCAGCGACGCCCGGATCCCTCTGTCCCTCAGCGACACCCGGATCCCTCTGTCCCACAGCGACGCCCGGATCCCTCTGTCCCACAGCGACGCCCGGATCCCTCTGTCCCACAGCGACACCCGGATCCCTCTGTCCCACAGCGACGCCCGGATCCCTCTGTCCCACAGTGACAACCGGATCCCTCTGTCCCACAGCGACGCCCGGATCCCTCTGTCCCGCAGCGACACCCGGATCCCTCTGTCCCACAGCGACGCCCGGATCCCTCTGTCCCACAGCGACGCCCGGATCCCTCTGTCCCACAGCGACACCCGGATCCCTCTGTCCCACAGCGACGCCCGGATCCCTCTGTCCCACAGCGACGCCCGGATCCCTCTGTCCCGCAGCGACGCCCGGATCCCTCTGTCCCGCAGTGACGCCCAGATCCCTCAGTCCCACAGTGACACCCGGATCCCTCAGTCCCGCAGCGACGCCCGGATCCCTCTGTCCCACAGCGACACCCGGCTCCCTCTGTCCCGCAGCGACACCCGGATCCCTCTGTCCCAGAGCGACGCCCGGATCCCTCTGTCCCGCAGCGACACCCGGATCCCTCTGTCCCACAGCGACGCCCGGATCCCTCTGTCCCGCAGCGACACCCGGATCCCTCTGTCCCACAGCGACGCCCGGATCCCTCTGTCCCGCAGCGACACCCGGATCCCTCTGTCCCACAGCGACGCCCGGATCCCTCTGTCCCGCCGCGACGCCCAGATCCCTCTGTCCTGCAGCGACGCCCGGATCCCTCTGTCCCGCCACGACGCCCAGATCCCTCTGTCCCGCAGTGACGCCCGGATCCCTCTGTCCCACAGCGACACCCGGATCCCTCTGTCCCACAGTGACGCCCGGCTCCCTCTGTCCCACAGCGACACCCGGATCCCTATGTCCCGCCCGGATCCCTCTGTCCCTCAGTGACGCCCGGATCCCTCTGTCCCGCAGCGACGCCCGGATCCCTCTGTCCCACAGCGACGCCCAGATCCCTCTGTCCCGCAGTGACGCCCGGATCCCTCTGTCCCACAGTGACACCCGGATCCCTCTGTCCCGCAGCGACACCCGGATCCCTCTGTCCCGCAGCGACGCCCGGATCCCTCTGTCCCACAGCGACGCCCGGATCCCTCTGTCCCACAGCGACGCCCGGATCCCTCTGTCCCCCAGCGACGCCCGGATCCCTCTGTCACACAGTGACGCCCGGATCCCTCTGTCCCACAGTGACGCCCTGATCCCTCTGTCCCACAGCGACACCCGGCTCCCTCTGTCCCGCAGCGACGCCCGGATCCCTCTGTCCCACAGCGACGCCCGGATCCCTCTGTCCCTCAGCGATGCCTGGATCCCTCTGTCCCACAGCGACGCCCGGATCCCTCTGTCCCACAGCGACACCCAGATCCCTCAGTCCCGCAGCGATGCCCGGATCCCTCTGTCCCGCAGCGACGCCCGGGTCCCTCTGTCCCGCAGCGACGCCCGGATCCCTCTGTCCCGCAGTGACACCCGGATCCCTCTGTCCCGCAGTGACGCCCGGATCCCTCTGTCCCGCAGCGACACCCGGATCCCTCTGTCCCGCAGTGACACCCGGATCCCTCTGTCCCACAGTGACGCCCGGATCCCTCTGTCCCACAGCGACACCCGGATCCCTCTGTCCCTCAGCGACGCCCGGATCCCTCTGTCCCACAGCGACGCCCGGATCCCTCTGTCCCACAGCGACACCCGGATCCCTCTGTCCCACAGCGACGCCCGGATCCCTCTGTCCCACAGCGACGCCCGGCTCCCTCTGTCCCGCAGTGACACCCGGATCCCTCTGTCCCACAGTGACGCCCGGATCCCTCTGTCCCACAGCGACACCCGGATCCCTCTGTCCCTCAGCGACGCCCGGATCCCTCTGTCCCACAGCGACGCCCGGATCCCTCTGTCCCACATCGACACCCGGATCCCTCTGTCCCACAGCGACGCCCGGATCCCTCTGTCCCACAGCGACGCCCGGATCCCTCTGTCCCTCAGCGACGCCCGGATCCCTCTGTCCCGCAGTGACACCCGGATCCCTCTGTCCCACAGCGACACCCGGATCCCTCTGTCCCGCAGTGACACCCGGATCCGTCTGTCCCACAGCGACACCCGGATCCCTCTGTCCCACAGCGACACCCGGATCCCTCAGTCCCACAGCGACACCCGGATCCCTCTGTCCCACAGCGACACCCGGATCCCTCTGTCCCACAGCGACGCCCGGATCCCTCTGTCCCACAGCGATGCCCGGATCCCTCTGTCCAACAGCGACGCCCGGATCCCTCTGTCCCACAGCGACGCCCGGATCCCTCTGTCCCACAGCGACGCCCGGATCCCTCTGTCCCACAGCGACGCCCGGATCCCTCTGTCCCGCAGCGACGCCCGGATCCCTCTGTCCCACAGCGACGCCCGGATCCCTCTGTCCCACAGCGACACCCAGATCCCTGTGTCCCACAGCGACGCCCGGATCCCTCTGTCCCACAGCGACGCCCAGATCCCTCTGTCCCACAGCGACGCCCGGATCCCTCTGTCCCACAGCGACGCCCGGATCCCTCTGTCCCACAGCGACGCCCGGCTCCCTCTGTCCCACAGCGACGCCCGGATCCCTCTGTCCCGCAGTGACGCCCGGATCCCTCTGTCCCACATCGACGCCCGGATCCCTCTGTCCCGCTGCGACGCCCAGATCCCTCTGTCCCACAGCGACGCCCGGATCCCTCTGTCCCACAGCGACGCCCAGATCCCTCTGTCCCACAGTGACGCCCAGATCTCTCTGTCCCACAGTGACGCCCGGATCCCTCTGTCCCGCAGTGACGCCCAGATCCCTCTGTCCCACAGCGACGCCCGGATCCCTCAGTCCCACAGCAACGCCCGGATCCCTCTGTCCCACAGCGACGCCCGGATCCCTCTGTCCTCCAGCAACGCCAGGTGAGTGCTGAGGGAGTGCCGCACTGTGGGAGGGTCAGTGCTGAGGGAGCGCCGCACTGTGGGAGGGTCGGTGCTGAGGGAGCGCCGCACTGTGGGAGGGTCGGTGCTGAGGGAGCGCCGCACTGTGGGAGGGTCAGTGCTGAGGGAGTGCCGCACTGTGAGAGGGTCAGTGCTGAGGGAGCGCCGCACTGTGGGAGGGTCAGTGCTGAGGGAGTGCCGCACTGTGGGAGGGTCAGTGCTGAGGGAGCGCCGCACTGTGGGAGGGTCAGTGCTGAGGGAGCGCCGCACTGTGGGAGGGTCGGTGCTGAGGGAGCGCCGCACTGTGGGAGGGTCGGTGCTGAGGGAGCGCCGCACAGTGGGAGGGTCAGTGCTGAGGGAGCGCCGCACTGTGAGAGGGTCAGTGCTGAGGGAGCGCCGCACTGTGGGAGGGTCAGTGCTGAGGGAGCGCCGCACTGTGGGAGGGTCAGTGCTGAGGGAGCGCCGCACTGTGGGGAGGGTCAGTGCTGAGGGAGCGCCGCACTGTGGGAGGCTCAGTGCTGAGGGAGTGCCGCACTGTGGGAGGGTCGGTGCTGAGGGAGCGCCGCACTGTGGGAGGGTCAGTGCTGAGGGAGCGCCGCACTGTGGGAGGGTCGGTGCTGAGGGAGCACCGCACTGTGGGAGGGTCAGTGCTGAGGGAGCGCCGCACTGTGGGAGGGTCAGTGCTGAGGGAGCGCCGCACTGTGGGAGCGTCAGTGCTGAGGGAGCGCCGCACTGTGGGAGGGTCAGTGCTGAGGGAGTGCCGCACTGTGGGAGGGTCAGTGCTGAGGGAGCGCCGCACTGT
>NW_027591993.1:0-15000 GCF_964213995.1 Mustelus asterias
AGAGTGCTGTGTGAGAGAGAGAGAGTGTGTGTGAGAGAGTGTGTGAGAGAGAGAGTGTGTGTGAGAGAGAGTGTGTGTGAGAGTGTGTGTGAGAGAGTTTGTGTGTGAGAGAGAGAGTGTGTGAGAGAGAGAGTGTGTGTGAGAGAGTGTGTGTGAGTGAGTGAGTGAGAGTGTGTGTGAGAGAGAGAGTGTGTGTGAGAGAGAGAGAGTGTGTGTGAGAGAGTGTGTGAGAGAGAGAGTGTGTGTGAGAGAGTGTGTGTGAGAGAGTGTGTGTGAGAGAGTTTGTGTGTGAGAGAGAGAGTGTGTGAGAGAGAGAGTGTGTGAGAGAGAGAGTGTGTGTGAGAGAGTGTGTGAGAGTGTGTGTGAGAGAGAGAGTGTATGTGAGAGAGTGTGTGAGAGAGAGTGTGTGTGAGAGAGTGTGTGTGAGAGAGTGTGTGTGAGAGAGTTTGTGTGTGAGAGAGAGAGTGTGTGTGAGAGAGTGTGTGAGAGTGTGTGTGAGAGAGAGAGTGTATGTGAGAGAGTGTGTGAGAGAGAGTGTGTGTGAGAGAGTGTGTGTGAGAGAGTTTGTGTGTGAGAGAGAGAGTGTGTGAGAGAGAGAGTGTGTGTGACAGAGTGTGTGAGAGAGAGAGTGTGTGTGAGAGAGAGAGTGTGTGTGAGAGAGAGAGTGTGTGAGAGAGTGTGTGATAGTGTGAGAGTGTGTGTGTGAGAGAGAGAGTGTGTGAGAGAGAGAGTGTGTGTGAGAGAGAGTGTGTGTGAGAGAGAGTGTGTGTGAGAGCGAGTGTGACAGTGTGTGTATGAATACCTAGTGTGAGTGTGTGTATGAAAGATAGACTGAGTGTGTGTGCAAGGGAGAGATGAGTGAGTGTGTAATGAGCGGGGGGGCGGAGTGAGTGAGTGAATGTGAGAGTGTGTGAGGGAGTATTTATGTGTGTGTTGATGAGAGTGTGTTAAGGCGAGTGTTTCCGAGAGAGTGAATGTGTTTATGAGAGTGAATGTGTGTGTGAGATGTGTGTGTGTTTGAGTGTGTGTGTGTAAGTGTGTAATAGGGAGTGAGTGTACAAAGTGAGTAAGTGTATAAGAGTGAGTGAGTGCGGGCGGGAGAGGGCATGAGTGTTAAGTTTCAGTTTATCTACTAGTGTGACAAGTAGGGTTACATTAACACTGCAATGAAGTTACTGTGAGAATCCCCCAGTTGCCCACACTCCGGCGCCTGTTCGGGTTACACTGAGGGAGAATTTAGCACGGCCAATGCACCCTAACCAGCACGTCTTTCAGACTGTGGGAGGAAACCGGAGCACCCGGAGGAAACCCACGCAGACACGGGGAGAACGTGCAGACTCCGCACAGACAGTGACCCAAGCCGGGAATCGAACCCGGGTCCCTGGCGCTGTGAGGCAGCAGTGCGAACCACCGGTGATAAGGGGGAGAGTTAACAGAAAGCAGCTGGTGAGAATATACTGGCCGCTTTTAATTTAATCCATATTAATGAATTAGAAACTTTTAACCTAAGGAATTGACATCCGAGGATTTCAGTTTAAAATCCCATTGAAGCTCCCTGTCTCATAATGGGATGTTTTTGCCTGTATTTCGTAATTAGTGACTTCATATCTCACAGCGAGATAAATAAAACTTTTTTCCAATTGATAGGGACAGCTCAATGGACAAAACTGGTGTGAGAAAGGGGCAAATCCTTTGAAAATGGAGGCAGAGAGGAGGCTTTGTTCAACTCCCATTCTTTCCCTGTCTTCAGCAGGCTGGGCAGGAAGTGTGAGCAGAGAGGGGGGGATAGACAGACACACACTGACACAATCCCCAATACACTCACTCACACATCCCCATTCCCCCTCCACTCGCTGGGTTGTGGGGAGCGGCTGCAAGGATTTTCAGGGCTGCTGTGGGGGGGTCAGGGGGTGTTTGAAATGGACGAACACGACCTACAGGGGAAAAGAAATAAAGTTTGAAACTAAACTAAAGAAACTAAAGACAGGAACTTGCAGAATCCATTGCCTCCCTGCATTAACATATCAAGAGTCAGTCTGACATTGCCACAAACTCCTCTGGGGTGAGAGGGGGAGGGGGGGTGAATTAGCATCTCAATAGAGAGACAGACATTGTAAACATGTCAGAGACTCAGGGTGGGGTTTGCATCCAGCACACTCAGGATAAATGTGAATCTGAGAGCCTTCAGTCCCCACACCAATAATCCCCCTGCACTGAAAACATTCCCACTCTGATTCAGTGTGTGTGTGTGTCAGTGTGTGTGTCAATCTGCTTTTTGACCTGTGCTTTGCTTGTGTGGACATGATGCTGAATGGACTTGAATGGAAATGCTGGACTCCTCGCTGTGATATGTTGTGTGTCTTATTGTTAAAATGGCCGTGTCTCTTTTTCTCTCTCTTTTTAACCAATTTTTATCTCTTTTTCTCCTGAGGAATTTTGAAAACTGGGGATGTGTCGAGGATCCAAAGGACGGGAATGTTTGTGACCAGGATGAAGGAGAGGAGCTTCTTCCAGAGGGAGGGCTGACTGAGGCCTGTTGCTCAGGCTTCACCCTGAGTGAGTTGTGTGTGTTTATTAACCTGATCCAGATTTAATGTTTCATATCAGAGGGAGCGAGATCTGAATGAGAGTGGAATAGAGAGAGAGAGAGAAACACACAGGGAGGGAACTGTCTCATAGAATCATAGAAACCCTACAGTACAGAAAGAGGCCATTCGGCCCATCGAGTCTGCACCGACCACAATCTCACCCAGGCCCTACCCCCATATCCCTACATATTTACCCACTAGTCCCTCTAACCTAGGCATCTCAGGACACTAAGGGCAATGTTTAGCATGGCCAATCAACCTAACCCGCACATCTTTGGACTGTGGGAGGAAACCGGAGCACCCGGAGGAAACCCATGCAGACACGAGGAGAATGTGCAAACTCCACACAGACAGTGACCCAAGCCGGGAATCGAACCCAGGTCCCTGGAGCTGTGAAGCAGCAGTGCTAACCACTGTGCTACCGTGCCACCCTAACTCTTTAGTCTCTGCTTTACAACTGACTTCTTGTGTTTGGGTGTTACTGAGAGATTGTGTAACTGAGAGGAGATCCTGGGTTTTTGCTGTGCTATTTAATTTAAATATTTTCTTGTATTTTAATTATTTTCTCTCTCTTTCCCCAAGAATTAATATTTAGATTTTACTGAGAGATTGTGTAACTGAGAAGGGGGAATCCTGGCCTCTTGTGCTATTTAATTTAAAGAATTCTTGTATTTTAATTAATTATTTTCTCTTCTCCCCAGGGATTTGAATTTTGAAGACTGCAACATGACTCGGAATCCTTGGACAAGGGGCTTTTCTCCAGAGGAGGATGGATGGACTGAGGCCTGTTCTATAGGCCGCATGTGACTTGTTGTCTCTTTATTATCCTGATCCAGGTTTAATTTTAATCTCGCTTCCTCGGACGAACCAGTTCTGGTTCGATTGTGGGGTGGGCTGGAGTTTAAAACCCTGGGGTTAAAATATCCCGGCTTTGCAATTAGTCACAAACAGGTTAACCCTTTGCTGGGTGGCAAAGAGTGAATTAAATATCTGTAATATGAAACTGTCTAAAAGTTAGTTTTAAATCCAAGATAACAGGGATGGGAGACAGAGCGCTGTTCCTAATTGTTGAATAAAATTCATAGAGGCCTTTATAATTCAGTTTTCAGATGTTCAGACTTTCATTGTGTCCTCTCTGCAGCTTTTCCCCCATTCTGTCTATTTCTCTCTCTCTTTCTCTCCCTGTCCTTCCTCTATCTGTCTCTCTTTTTTATTCCCTCCCTCTCCCTCCCTCTTTTTCGCAGGAAGTCATATTTTGTTGGACAATCTCTCAGTAAAATCTGAGAAAGGGGAATCCTGGGCTCTTGTGCGATTTAATTTAAACATTTTCTGGTATTTTAATATATTTCTCTCTCTTTTACCCAAGAATTAATGTTTAGATTTTACTGAGAGATTGTGTAACTGAGAAAGGGGAATCCTGGGCTCTTGTGGATTCAATTTAAACATTTTCTTGTATTTAAATTAATTATATTCTATCTCTTCCCAAGGAATTCATATTTAGTTAGACAATCTCTCAGTGAAATCTTAGAAGGGGGAATCCTGGGCTCTTGTGCTATTTAATTTAAACATTTTCTTGTACTTTAATTAATTATTTTCTCTTCTCCCCAGGAATTTGAATTTTGAAGACTGCAACATGACTCGGGATCCTTGGACAAGGGGCTTTTCTCCAGAGGAGGATGGATGGACTGAGGCCTGTTCTATAGGCTGCAAGTGAGTTGTCGTCTCTTTATTACCCTGATCCAGGTTTAAATTTAATCTCGCTTCCTCGGATGAACCAGTTCTGGTTCGATTGTGGGATGTGTGGGGGGGCTGGAGTTTGAAACCCTGGGGTTAAAATATCCCGGCTTTGCAATTAGTCACAAACACGTTAACCCTTTGGTGGGTGGCAGAGTAAATTATGTATGAAACTGTCTATAAGTTTGTTTTAAATCTAAAATAACAGGGGTCGGAGACAGAGCAATGAACCTAATTGTTGAATAAAATTCACAGAGGCCTTTACAATTCAGTTTACAGATGTTCAGATTTTCATTTCATCCTCTCCACAGCTTTTCCCCCATTCTGTCTATTTCTCTCTGCTTTTCTCTCCATTTCCTTCCGCTATCTGCCTCTCTTTATTCTCTCTCTCTCCCTCTTTTTCCCAGGAATTAATATTTAGTTGGACAATCTCTCAGTAAAACCTGGAAAGGGGCAATCCTGGGATTTTGTGCTGTGTGATTTTCATTCTGGGTGTCCCGGGGGGTTTGATTTCACTGTCTCAGCCCCTCTCTGCCTCACTCTCTCTCTGTATAAACTTTTCCCAAATTACAAAACACTCAACACAGCTGACTGCACCTTGTGGGATCTTGCTGGGGATTTTGTTTTAAAAAGGGTGTTTTCTCAGAGGCAGTTTAAACCTTTCAGGGGACTGTGGGGAAGTCTCCAGACTTGGGACAACACACACACAGGGTTGGGGGCTGGGGGTGGCGGGCGGGGGGGAGGTGGGCAGTCAGGTATACTGGTATTCTGGGAGACTGATATTCCCAACAAGGGCCAGAGGTCTCAGTGCTGAAACATATTAAACTGTTCAAACAGAGGCAGGCAGAAAGCCATGAGGCTTCAGAGCTCCCTGTAGATGCAAAGGTAACTCCCATTGCCAAAAAGTAGCCACATGTGAAGTGGAAACACCTTCCCTCAGCTTGTTACACACTGACCTTTCCACAAACCCAACATGTTTACAAACACTCGCTGCAGTTTCTGCAAACTTTGTATCAAACTGCCTCCCATTCTGCTCAATACTGACCCCCTCTCAACCTGGCACTGAACTAGTGTCTGAATTGAGACAGAGACACACAGACAGAGTTTTTAAAGTTGAAAGTTTTAAAGTTTATTTATTAGTGTCACAAGGCTTACATTAACACTGCAATGAAGTTAGTGAGAAAGACAGAGATAGAGGGAGCATCCAGAGTGGGTTCAGTAACACATTTATTGATCAGATATCTCTCTCTGTGACCCTTTAGCGATGAGATATTCAGCCAGGATGGTTTCACTGACCCTCTTCAGCAGGCAGATATTCCCAAATCCAGCCTAGGTCTCAGACACACACACACACCACTCACACATTCCCTCTGCTCTGTCCAAGGGAATATTGTAATCCAGGAATTTCTATTTTATATTTACAGGGTGAGGGGGGGGGGGAGAAACTCAACTCAAAAATCCTGCAGTCTCTCCAAGCTGCTTTTAAATTTCAATTCAAACCCTGGGCCACATGGGAAGCTGCAGAGATTGGGAAACTTACCAAACCCAGTTTGTGTGTGAGAGTGTCTGCAGCTTTTGTGTCTTTGAACTTGCGAGGGTGCCAGGGAGAGAATGTCACTGTCTTCACCTCTCTCTCTGCCTCTCTGTATAAAAAAATCACCAAATTAAACCACACTCAATAATGCGACCATACACAATTAATTATCAAATATCTGTCTCTCTCGCTTTATCTCTGTCTCTCCCCGTCTCCCTCTCTCCCTGTTCTCTCTCTCCCTGTCTCTTCTCGAGCAGAAACAGGTGGAGACAGAGAGGCAGGGAGAGAGAGGAAGAGGGAGGGATGGAAACAGCTGGAGTTGTGGGTTAGATGCAGGGGGAGAGACACAGGCTGTTAGAGGGAGGGGGGGGTTTCAGTGAGGGACAGGGTCTCCAGTTTAATTCTGAGGGTCCTGAGAGAGGGATTTCACTGTCTCAGCCCCTCTCTGGCTCCCTCACTCTGTATAAACAATTCCCAAATTTAAAAAACGCTCAACACAGCTGACTGCACTTTGTGGGATCTTGCTGTGCACCACAGTGATTTTAGTTTTAAAAAGGGTTACTTTTAAGAGGGAGTTCCAGCCTTTCTGGAGATTTGGGATGATGCAGACACACACACACACAGGGTAGTGAGTGGGGAAGGGGGCTCACAGCAGGCGAGAGAGTGGGGGGTGGGGGGAGGACTGTGTCCCATCTGATTCAGGTTCACATTGCTGCTGCTGCTGTGGGATCTTGCTGTGCACACACTGGGCCTGTGGCCTTTGGCTGCACTGCAACAGCGACCGCACTTTTTATTTCAAACAAAATCTGGCTCAGGGACCGCAAAGTGGGTTCAAGGAAAAAGCTTGAAAAGGGGTCGGGTAAATTCAAGCACTTTAATCGCCGAGGCATCGTAGGCTCTGGAGCAAGTGCTGGGGAATGGGAGGAGGATAGATTGGGATTTGATGGCCAGCATGGAGCTGGTGGGCCGAAGGGCCTGTTTCTGTGCTGTGTGACTCCAGATTCTTTTCTCTCTCTCTTTTCCCAGGAATTTCTATTTGGATGGGGGGTGGGTATAGAATTTCCCTGTCTCTGTCTCTCCAGCGTTCTTACCAATCCCAGCACCCCTCCCCTCTCTCTCTCTCCCCAGACATTCCTGTCCATATTTCATCTTTCAATAAAATGTTTAAGAAAACACCAATGTGAATTGTTGTCAATTTAATTTGGGAAGAGAGAGAGAGAGAGAGAGGAGTGGATCCCATTTCCCACACACTCTCCTGCAGTCCTCACCCACAACATTTATTTAATCTGGCCCTCACCAGGTTGTGTGTGTGGGATCTTGCTGTGCACACAGGTGGGTCTGGCTCCCTATTCCTCGCACTGTGACCGTGAGCAGAACTTTAAACAGGAAAGATGTTGGGGAGGCGGAGGAGGCAGAGAGAGAGACAGAGAAATGGAGGGAGAGCTAAACAGAGAGGGTGTGGGGGGGAGGGGTGTGAGAGGGTCTCAGGAGGGGCAGGGGGAAAGAGACACAGAGTCTGGGGCTGCCCTCCTCCATCGTGGGACTGGCAGTGGGATCTTGCTGTGCAGAATTACCTTCATTGTCATTTGAATCATTCATTCATTGACTAAGGGAGGGTGGGGGTGTGATTGTGGGATTATAAATATTGTTACCACGCTGAGGTGATGTTTCCCTCTGCGCTATTTTGTAACCCCCCCAAAGAGATACACCTTGCCTCGTAATCTTAAGTGTGTGTGAGACAGGAGGAAGCTACTGGTTTTAGACAGATGTGCAGAAGGAGGTCATTCGGCCCATCTAGTCTGAACCGACCACAATCCCAACCAGGCCCTATTCCCATGACCCCACACTTTTAACCTGCTAATCCCCCTGACACTAGGGTCAATTTAACACGGCCAATCCACCGAACCCGCACAGCTTTGTGCTGTCGGAGCAATTGGTAAATTAAAGCAGGATCTGACACTCTCTGTATCAGGAACAACTAACAGGTCTTTAATTTAGACTGGGTGACAACCTTATTAAAACAATGAACAAACTGAATAAACTCCCCAGTAGAATGCTGTTCCAATGACAAGACTCACTCAGGAATAATGAAATAAATCATTACAGAATAGAGTCACTCTCAAATAATATAATACCAGGCGTCTGTTGGAAGTGTGAACTTTCTTCTGCTGCTTGGGTCTGGAATACTTTCTGAGTTGGTTTCTGCTTCTATTTAGATGGTGATGTGATGAAGCTGTATATATTACTGCAGGATTCAGTATCAGACTCTCCCTCCTTCAATCTAAAGAGGCAGCAAGGTCGCTCCCTCCCCGTTATTTCCCCCTGTCCCGGGTTTAAATACCCATAATTTCCTCACAGTATTCCTGCAATTTGAGTGGCTTGAGGCTGTCACCAACGCTCCAATTTGAATGCAATTGGTTGTGTGTGTTTGAGAGCTTGTTTTAAAATCATTGACCCAATTCAAAGCCTGTTTTGCTCTGCTGGGACTCTGGCTGCTGCTTTGGACACAAATGTTGTAAAGTTGTCTTCTGCAGCCCTGCTTTCTGCAGTTTAAAATCCCCAGCACAAAGACACAGGCTTTCTAAAGACACAACGCTGGATGGTTCGTTTTGGTTTTCTCAGCATTTCTTTTCAATATTTACATTTGTCAAACACCAGATGTTTTACCCTAGATGCAACTTCATAACCATATTAGAGAGAGACAGAGAGAAAGAAAGGGAGAGAGAAAGACAGAGAGGGAGAGAAAGAGAGAGAGAGAGAAAGGGAGAGAGAGAGACAGAGACGGGAGAGTGAGGGAAAGCAGGAAAGGGCAGCAAGAGGTCAGGGTTGTGGGGGAGTGCAGTGAGGGGGTGGGGGAAGAGACACAGGATCTGGGGGTCTCTCGTGTGGAGGGAGAGAGAGGGAGACGTGTGGTTCCCTCATTTCCCACTCACTTTACCCCAATCCTCATTTAAAAATCACTTTGTATCTGGCCCTGCTCAGACTGTGTGTGGGATCTTGCTGTGCCCTCATGCTCTCTGTCTCCCCTCCTCCCCTCCCCATATTCCCCGCACCGTGACAGTGCCCCACATTTTAAACATAAAAAGATGGAGGGGAAGGAGGGTGGGGTAGAGAGAGGAACAGAGAAGGGGTGGGGAGTGTCGGGGGCTGAGTGGAGGGGGGTAGGGGGATAGAGACAGAGGCTCTGGGGGTGGGTGGTGTCCTCCTGCAGTGTGGGACTCCCTGTGGGATCCTGATTGCAGCATTCCCAGTCTCTGAGAGAAAGAGAGAGACAGAAAGAGAAAGAGGGGGAAAGACAGAGAGAGAGAGAGAGAGACAGGCAGGGAGAAAGAGAGAGAGAAACAGTGTGAGGGAGAGAGAGAGAAAGACAGAGAAAGATGGAGGGAGAGAGAGAGAGAAAGATGGACGGAGAGAGAGAGAAAGGCAGACAGGGAGTGAGAGAGAAAGATGGAGGGAGTGGGAGAGAGAGAGGGGGAGAGTGAGGAGGAAAACAGGAAAAGACAGCAAGAGGTGAGGTTTGTGGGGGTGCAGTGAGGGGGTGGGGGAAGAGACACAGGATCACAGTGACCCGAGCTGGGAATTGAACCCGGGTCCCTGGAGCTGTGAGGCAGCAGCGCCAACCACTGTGCCCCCGTGTGGCCCTACACGTTATGATTCAATTCTGAGGGTCCCGGGGCGAAGGGGGGGGGGGGTGGATTTCACAGCCTCAGCCCCTCTCTGCCTCACTCTCCCTCTGTATAAACATTTCCCAAATTAAAACACACTCAACACAGCGAACTGCACCTTCTGGGATCTTCCAGAGCACCACAGAGATTGTGTTTTAAAAAGGGTTTGGCTTCGTTTTAAGAGGGAGTTCAACCCTTTCTGGGAATTTGGGATGAGACACACAGGGTAGTGAGTGGGGAAGGGGGCTCACAGCAGGCGAGAGTGTTGGGGGTGTGTTGGGGAGGACTGTGTCCCATTTGATTCAGGTTCACATTGTTGCTGCTGCTGCTGCTGTTGTTGTGGGATCTTGCTGTGCACACACTGGGCCTGTGGCCTTTGCTCGCACTGCAACAGTGACCACACTTTATTAAACAAAATCTCGCTCACGGACCGCAAAGTGGGTTCAAAGGAAGAAGTGTAAACGGGGTCGGGTAAATTAAAGCACTTCAATCGCCGAGGCATCGTAGGCTGTGCAGCGAGTGCTGGGGAATGGGGGGAGTATAGATTGGAATTTGATGGCCAGCATAGACCTGGTGGGCCGAAGGGCCTGTTTCTGTGCTGTGTGACTCCAGATTCTCCTCCCTCTTTTCCCAGGAATTTCTATTTGGATGGGGGGGCGTTCATAATTTCCCTGTCTCTGTCTCTCCAGCGTTCTTACCAATCCCAGCACCCCTCCCCTCTCTCTCTCCCCAGACATTCCTGTCTATATTTCATCTTTCAATAAAATGTGATGGAAAACACCAATGTGAATTTTTTGGATTTAATTTCAGGGAGGGAAAGACAGAGAGAGAGAAAGAGAGAGACAGGGAGGGAGGGAAAGACAGACAGAGACAGAGAAAGACAGGGCGGGGGGGGGGGGGGGGAAGGAGAGACAGACAGAGAGAGAGAGAAAAGCAGCCGAATAAAACCTGCAGCAGCCGCTTTATTCCATCGGATTGGGGATGTGATTGTGGGTTTTCCTGCTATCTCTCTCTCTCTCCCATCTTTCTCCTTTGATTGTGAGTTATCAGGGAAGGAGAGAGAGAGAAAGGGAGGGTAACAGAGGGAGATCAAAGGCAGAGGGGCAGGGAGAGGAGACACACTGGAGGGGGGCTGGGTTAGGGGTGGGTCCTCTGCTCTGCACTCACAGCCCAGCTCCCCAGTCTCTGGGGAAAAGACCCTCACTCACACCCTCCCAGAAGGTGGGATTTGTAACCAGCGGCTGTGTGACTGAGGCTGAATCTGGGCTGTTGTGTTTGAATAGATTTTTTCCCAATATAAAGATATTGGAATGTGGCTGCTGCCACATTGCAGTGAGAGAGAGATGTGGCTTTGCAGGAGCTTCCCTCCCCATTTCCCCATGGAAATCACTGAGAAATAGCAAACGTGGCCCACAACACGTCATTATTTGAAACGGTCAGACAGAAACTTATCAGAGAGAGCATTTTAATCCCCATTCATCCCCAGACGGGGAAACAGAGCAGAGATCAGGACAGATTATCCAGAGTAAGAGAGACCGGGGCAAAGATGGGGTATTGGATATATATATAGATCTGGGGGGAAAGCAAAAGAGACACAGAGGGGGCTGGACATGTTCAGAGATAGAGGCAGAGAAAGAGAGAAACAGCGAGAGACAGGGAATGGGAGAAGGGTGTGACTGTGCTCGAAGTGGAAGGTTCCCTGTTCATATCGAATGTACAAACAGCACCAATGCTGGAGTGACTTATTATTTTCATTTGCGGGGGGGGGAGAGATGGAGGGGAAAGAGAGGGAGACGTGTGGTTCCCTCATTTCCCACTCACTTTACCCCAATCCTCACTTCAAAATCACTTTGTATCTGGCCGTGTTCAAGCTGTGTGTGTGTGGGATCTTGCTGTGCACTCATGCTCCGTCCCCCTGCCCCGTCCCCCTGCCCCATATTCCTCACACTATGACAGAGCCCCATGCTTTAAACATAAAAAGATGGAGGGGAAGGAGGGTGGGGTAGAGAGAGAGAAACAGGGTGAACAGAGAAGGGGTGGGGAGTGTTGGGTGCTCAGTGGAGGGGGGTAGGGGGATAGAGACAGAGGCTCTGGGGGGGGGGGGGGAGGTGTCCTCCTGCAGTGTGGGACTCCCTGTGGGATCCTGATTGCAGCATTCCCAGTCTCTCTCCCTCTCACTGTGAAGCACTCAGGAGGGAGAGGGAGCTGAAATTCAAATTCCTGAGCCTGGGGGAAAGGCTTGTTCTCAATCCCAGAGTCCTGCTTGTGTTTTTAGACAGGGCGCTGGGATTTGTGGGTGTGGATGGAGAAGATTGTTCTGTTTAACTGGGGGGTGGGAGAGAGGGGGGTTTGTTCTTTCCACCTGAGGAATAATGCAGCCTCTGTGACTAGGCCGCACTTCACGGCCTAAATCTCAGCAGCACTTTTGCATTCGCTTAATTCCCCAACAGGGTTTAAGTGGCTGAATTCAATGGTTCAATAAAATGTGAAGCAGCCGCTTCAGGGTGGGATTGTGGATTTTCCTGCCCCCCCGCCCCCCTCTCATTTCCCTTTTGATTGTGAGTTTTATTTTAAACGGTCAGACAGAAACTTAGAGAGAGCATTTCAATCCAGATTCACCTCAAGAGAGAGAAACAGAGCAGAGATCAGGACAGGTTATCCAGAGACGGGGTATTGGACAGATATAGATCTGGGGGAAGTGTGTAGGAGACGGAGAGGGAGAAACAGAGGGGGGGGGGGGGGGCGGAGAGAGGTGACTGACAGAAGTGGGAACTTCATTGGGGCCTCCTGTGTTTATTCACTGGCCTGTCTCTGGAGTAAAGCCCCCAGAATGCTTTGACGTGTTTAATAAATTCAATATCGGGACAGTCAGGAGGCAGTTGGAAGTTCATTGCATTTGAAACGTGTTCCCATTTTGTCAGGGTTTAATAATGAGGAGGTGAAAATGAATGTTTCCCCCACCGCCCCCAGTGAGATTGTGAATTTCAGCAAGTCCTGGGATCTTGCTGTGCCTTTTATTGTTTATAATCAGCTTTTGTTTTGTGTTTAATCAAATTTCACTTTATTTTCTCTTTCTCTCTTCCAAGGAGAATTCCTTTGGAAACTTTGGCGATGCAGAGAGCGAATAGTTTTGCCGTGAGGAATCCTCGGACAAGAGCTATAACCAGAGAGAAAAATATTAATAAAAGTCCCCGTGTCTTTGTCGTTCATTTTTATTCACAGATAGACTGGTGGGGCTTTTACACGGAGGGTTAGTGGTCTGTGTGTCAGGGGGAGGGGGCATTCCCAGTGATCCCTGCTCCAATGTAATCCCACAGATTTCAATCCCTCTCCCTGAAGCTCTGTCTGTGCAACTCCCCCATCCTCAGAACTGTTTCTCCACATCTTTCCAATCCCGGTCTCTCCCCATCCTTTATACCTCAGCCTCTCACAATGGCAGCATCTTTCCCTTTTTCTCTCCTTCTCTCTATCTTTCACTCTCTCTCTGAAACTTTGTCACTCTGTCTTGCCAAAGCCCCACTTTCTATTTATCTCGACATCTCACTTTGTATCTCAGCCTCTCCGTCTCTCTCTCTCTCTGTGGATCATTTTATCTCAATCACAGCAGCCTCCTCTCCGTCTCTCTCTCTCTATCTCTGCTCCCCCCTCTGTCTATCTCTGCTCCCTCTCTGTGACTCATTCTGTCTGAAGTACAGCAGCATTCTCTCTCACTCCCCATCTCTATATCTTTTCACAATAACTTCATTGCAGTGTTAATGTAAGCCTACTTGTGATTAACAAATAAAATTTTAACATTAACTCTGCTTTTATTTGTCTCTTATCTCTCTCTCTATCGCTTCCCTCTCTCTATCTGCTTCCCCCTCTCTCTGATCTCTGCTTCCTTCTCTGTGAATCAGTCTGAATTACAGTCGCATCCTCCCCATCTCCATCTCTCTGATCTCTGCTTCCCCCTCTCTGTGAATCATTCTGTCTGAATTACAGCAGCATTCTCTCTATCTCCATATCTCTACTTCTCTGTCTCTTATATCTCTCTCTCTCTCTGCTCTCTCGTGGGGGACGGGCCAGATCACGGGTTTGCTGTTCACAAGCAGCAAGGGCCCAGGAACGCAGAGGGAGGGAATCGGGGGCAATTCAGAGGGATTCAGCACTGCTGAAAGGACTGACCAGAGTCAGGGGTTATCAGAGAAAAGGGGCAATGGAGGAGGGGGGAGGGGGAATCAGACAGGGGGTCTGTTGTACAGGATGGGGGTGGGGGATGTTATAACACAGGCTGCTCAGTGTCAAGGGAATTAGTCATTTGAACGTTAATGTTTAAAATGGGCAGAGTTTCCACATCCAACTCCACCAGGAGCTGTTTACAGGGGGGTGGTGGACGGGGATGGACACGCGGAGGGGGGGGGGGGTACTAATTAGAAAGGGGGGGATCTGTCAGTCCAGAGGCTGTTCACAGGGAGGGAGTGGGAATTTGCCAGGTTGAGAGGGGGCGGGGGGGAAAGAGGGGAACTTAGAGGGATACGGGGCTCAGAGGGAAGGATCGGGAGATTTAGAGGGATTGTGAGGAGGGACGACAGATTTGGCTGGAGTGGGGGGGGATTGAGGGGGATTAAAGGGGGAGAGTGGAGAGGGATGTAGGGGTAGACTCAGGGATTGTGGTCGGGAATTAGAGGGATTCAGGGGATTTAAGGGTCTCATGGGGACTTTGGGATTTAGCGGGGCTGAGAGGGAGGGAATCGGGGGGGATTGAGGGGGATTTGGGAAGAGGGGGCTCAGAGGGGAATTTCTGGGGTTCTGAGGGATACAGGAGGGATTGGGGGGTTTACGGGGATTAAAAGACATGGTTTGGTGCTCAGACAGATTGAAGGGGTGGGATTGGAGAGGGAGCAGGATTCGGGGGCAGAGGAATGTGGCGAGGGTGGGTGCGATCTCGGGAGACATTCAGGGGGGATTCCAGAGGAATCTCAGGGGCTTAGAATCTGGGGAGGGTCTGGATGGGGTAGGGAGTCAGAGGGAGATGGCGGGGGGCGAGTCGGGGTGGAGGGAAAGGGATTGAGGGCGGGTGGATTTATAGGGATTTGGGAGGGGGGAAATTCAGAGAGGGATTTAGGGTGGGGCCTTGCATCAGGGTTAGAATTGGGGGGGGTGTCGAGCGATTCGGAGTGGGGGGGTGACTCAGAGGGATTCAGGGGTGGGGAGGACTGAGGAAGGATTGGGTGGCTTGATTTTGGCAGGGGGGGCAAAGGGAGCCTTTGGGGGGGGCTGAGGATTTGGGGCAGGAACTTGGAGGATTCAGGGGGCTGAGAGTCAGATTGGCAGTGGGTGTCAGAGAGATTGAGCGGGGGGAGGGGGTGCTGACAGAGTCGGATTGAAGCAGATCGGGCAGAGGGACAGGGAATCAGGTGGGGGAAAGGGGAGTTTTGGGGGGGAATTAGTGGAGATTGAGGGCAGCGGGTTGAGAAGGATTGGGAGTGGCTCAGAGGGC
>NW_027591993.1:17500-66208 GCF_964213995.1 Mustelus asterias
AGGAGGCTGCAAACAGAGAGAAAAGCAGGGCTGAGGCGGGAAAGGTGCAGACAGAAAGTGAAGAGGTTCATACTCACCATCGCACATGTTTTCCCCCGGTGATCTCTCCAACTCCTTCCATCCCCTCTCCCATGGTGGAGAGAGAGATCCAGGAACAGGGGCTTTGTGCTGGGAAAGGGGGGGTTAAAATATCAGAGCTGGAACTCCATGCAAGCACACACTGACTCACTCACTCACAAAGACACAGCTTACCTGATACTTACCAACCCACGTGGAGAGAGAGACTGGACAATGCATCGCCAGCCTTTTTATAACCTCACTGAGTCCCACACCTCCCCAATCAATCCTCATCCAACCACAGCTCCTACACCTCACCTGAACACACCTCCTCCTACCTGGCCCAGTCCAACACCAACCTGTCTCTGAGTGTGTGGGGGGTGTGTGGGTTAGTGAGCACCAGGCAAATGGTTCATCCCAAGGCTCTCCCTCCCCCCCCACTCCCAGCTTCACATCACCAGCACTGGGAGCTGAGAGAAGATGGATTTAAATGAACCAGCAGCCCTGCACTGCCAGGGAGAGAGAGAGAGGCCAGGTCTGAATGTGGATTGTACAACTTGTTCATCCAGGACTCCATCCGCTACAGGTTTGCACCCTTTGCTGATTCTTGCAAAGTTCACTTTTCCTTAAGTTGCCTGAACTGAAACAAGATCTTGCAAAGTTCTTTGTTGCTGCGTTTACAAATCCCACTTCTGATTTACAATGCTGTGTGTCCGGGTGTGTGAGTGTGTGTGTGTGCCCTGTGCTTCATGGTTAATGATTCACCACTGATCAGAGCTGCAAAATAAAGCGTTTAGCCTTTTTTAACAGAAGCACTGGCTGGGGGAGGGGAGGGAGAGAATGAGAGTGAAGTTTCTGTCTGATAAATGCTGGAAATGTGTCTTTAACCAGCAGCTCTGCAGAGAGACAGATGCAGGATTTTAAACTCTCTGGGAGCTGCAGGCAGGGACACACACACACACACACACACACAGATAGACATCAGCTCCTGTTTCACACCAACAACCAGGCTGGAGTCTGTGCAGCTAATTTCCATCCAGAAATGTACTTGATCCATGAAGTCAGTGAGGGTTACATTCCCATGACTTCCCATTCAGTCCAATCCAGTTCAGTTTGTTGGAATGCAGTGTGGGAGCCTCTGAGGGAGTTTGGCTCTGGGGGGGGGTTCACTTTTCTCTCATTCAGTCTCTCCTGTCTTCCACCCTCTCACAGACCTTCCTTTCGTCCTTGTCCCACCCGCCCCTTTCTCCAAACCTGTTACATTTCTAACTTTCCCCAGTTCACAGGAAAGGTCACAGAGCTGAAATGTTAACTCTGTTTCTCTCTCTCTCTGCACAGATGCTGCCGAACCTGCTGAGTTTAATTCCAGCATTTCCCTGTTTTCCAAGATTTCACAGAATAGTGTTGGTGCAGGAGGAGGCCATTTGGCCCATCGTGTCTGCACCAGCTCTCCCATGTGGATTGAGTGGACAGAAACAAGGAGTTGGAATAAATGGGTTACTTTTGGGTTGACAGCCTCTAACTAGTGGAGTACGGCAGGGATCAGTGTTTGGGTCTCAGCTATTCAGAATCTATATCAATGATATGGATGTGGGGATCAAATATAATATTTCCAAATTTGCAAAAACTGGAAAACTAGGTGAAAATCTGAATTGTGAGGAGGATGCAAAGATGTTTCAAGGGGATGTGGAGAGGCTCAGGGAGCGGCCAAAGGTTTGCCAGCTGGACGACAAGGTGGAAAAATGTGAGGTTATCTAATTTTGTAGGAAAAACAGACATTAAGACAACTTCAAGATATTTTGATGTCCTTGTTGATGAGGCACTGAAAGCGAAGATGAGAGCAGTTAAGATAACACATGGTATGTTAGCCATTATTCTAAGAGGATTTGAGTGGAGGAAAAAGATGTCTTCCTGCAATTATATGCAGCCTTGCTGAGACCAACCTGGAGTATTGTGTACAGGTTTGGTCTCCTGGCTGAAGCAAAGATGTAGTTGGCATGTAAAGAAGGTTCACTAAAATAGGTCCAGGGACAGATGGGTTGTACTATGAGGAACAAAAATACTTTATTCTCAGGCCTTTAGAAGAATGGTAGCTGAACTTATTCAAACCTACACTAATTTACGGAGTTCAATAGGCCAGATGCAGATAGGATGTTTCCCCTTGCTGGAGGGTCTGAAACCTGGGACACAGTCTGAGAATAAGGGGCAGTTATTTAGGCTGAGATGAGGGGTATTTGTTTTCCATTAGAATGCTGGTGAATCAAGGAATGCAGGGATAATGCTGGAAATGGTGTTGAAGCCGAGGATCAGCCATGGTCACATTGAATGATGGAGTGGATTTGAAGGACAGAATGGATGACTCCTGCTCCTGTTTCTTAACGTTCTTACTGCAATAGGAATGGAAGGTAAGAGTAAGAAGGTTTTGCTGCAGCTTTACACGACCTTCATTAGATCACAACTGGAGTAATGTGTATAATGTTGAGCTCTTTACTTAAAAAAGGATAGAATTGTATTGGAACCAGTTCAGAGAAAGTTCACTCGGCTGATTCCTGGGATGGAGAGGTTTATTTTACGAGGAAAATTTGAGCAGATTGGAGCAATATCTATGAAAGTTCAGAAGATTAAAAGGTTACCGCGTTGAGGGGATGAGACAGGGTGGTTGCTGAGAGGCTGTTTCTTCTTGTAAGAGAGACCAGAACAAGGGGACAGATTTTAAAATGTAATTGTCAGTCCCTTAAGACTGAGATGAGGAGAAATTTATTTTTTAGATGGTGGCTGGTGAGTGGAATTCTCTTCCCTGGAGACTAGTGGTGGCAGAATCATTGAATATATTCAAGGCTGAGTTCAGAATGATTTTGGATTGAGAAGCGAATCAAGGGTTACGGGGAAAAGAGTTGAGACTATAATTAGATCAGCCGTGATGGAGTATGCTCGAGGGGCTGAATGGCCTTCTGCTGCTCCGAGGTATTTTGTTCTTATCCCAATACGTCCTTCAGACTGCTCTCTGTGACCAGTGATGGATAAACAAGCTCTATGTTTTGTCCTCACCAGACGCTCTCCTGTGCCCATTCATTAGGCCACTCACTCAACCCATCTCACCAGCAGTAATTACCCACTCTGCCCCCAGACCTTCCTGATCCAGCACTTCATCTTCCATTGGCGTAAGGATGGCAAGACCTGGATGTCTCCACTCTTCTTCACTCATTCCCTGATGATGTTTGCTCTCTTTCCAAACACATAAATTGTTACTCACTCATCAAACACATGCAGTAGCCCAGGGTTGTCCAACGTGTGGACCAAGGGGCGAATGTGACCCTCGAAGCCCCTCAATGCGGCCCCCGGAGCGAGTTTCCAGAATCTCAGTCACACAGTTCAGTTTGAATGGAAGAATCTGCATGGAGCTGCTCCTCCAATCACATCCCGTTTCTTTCCCATGTTTGCTGCTGATAGGTTTTTGAGCCAATCTGCAGCAAATGTGGGAGAGAAACAATTTGTGATTGATGAGGATTAAACTCTAATAATCATCTTTATTTATTACTCATTATTGTGCTCAGCAAGTTGTTTCTTTTCATATCTCAGTTTAGTTTTTCATTGAAATTTCTGCTGTGCCAAACTTTATCATTCTGAAATTTACTCATCGGCCCCTTGAGTGAGAAAAACATTGACGTGTGTTTGCCCAGTGAATATGTTGGTCAACCCTGCTCTAGCTATGCTGGTGCCAGCCTAACGGACATGTCTCTGACAGTCAATGCTGCTGCCTTTGCATTGTAAGAGTTTTAACAACACCAGGTTAAAGTCCAACAGGTTTATTTGGTAGCAAATACCATTAGCTTTCGGAGCGCTGTGTGGAGTTTGCACGTTCTCCCATGGTCTGCCTGAGTTTCCTCCAGGTGCTCCGATTTCCTCCCACAGTCCAAAGATGTGTGGGTTAGATGGATTGGCCGTGCTAGATTGCCCCTTGGTGTCAGGGGGACTAGAAGGGTAAATACATGGGAACAAGGCCTGGCTGGGATTGTTGTTGGTTAAAGCTCAATTGGCCGATTGGCCTCCTTCCGCACTGTGGGGATTCTATGATTGTATCGAGTTAAAGAGGACTAATGTTCAGTTTTATGTGCAAAAAATGAGATGTGTCCCAAGATCTGTAGGTTAGGGGGATTCGCAAGGTAAATGCTTGGGGCAACGGGGATAGGGCAGATTCTGGGTCTGGGTAACATGCTCGTTTGGAGAGTCAGTGCAGACTCGATGGACCAAATCACCTCCTTCTGCACTGTCGGGATTGTATGCTGAGCAAAGTTGCCAATTGATAGCAAAAGGAAGAATCTTCTGGCTATATCCTTGCCCCGTTCATGAGTGGAAATATCCCAGTTTGTCATGAATGGCACCAGATGATCTGTCACTCAGATCCACATCAAGGCAGGTGAGAGACCACCTACAGTGGGAAAGGCTGAGGTCGGGAACAAGTGAGGGAGAAAGGGAAAGAAGTGGAATGACAAAGGGGAATGGATCGAGAGAAAGATACATTTTAACAGCAAAGGTGACCAAGGAATTAATAGAGAAAGGGAAACAATAATAGAAGATAGAGATGATGAAAAAAAGACAGATGTACAGACAACCAGGGAGAAGCAGAAAGAGGGAGCAAGTCAGATCCACAGGAAAATACACAAACAGAGGCAGAGAGAAAGAGCGAGAGACCGTGCAAAAGGCAAAGGGACCAAATGACAATAAACGTTTTACGAAATGAGAGACAGAGTTGGGAAGAAAGAAAATATAATTAAAATGGAGGCAGTGAATTGTAAAACAAAAGATTTGATTTGATTTGATTTATTATTGTCACATGTATTAACATGCAGTGAAAAGTATTGTTTCTTGCGGGTTATTCAGACAAAACATACTGTGATAGAGAAGGAAAGGAGAGAGTGCAGAATGTAATGTTACAGTCACAGCTAGGGTGTGGCCAAATCTATGAGAAATTACATTAAGGCGTTGTTAGAGAGTTTTAAAGAGTTAGAATGAAGTTTTAGAGGCACCGAACAAGAGTAAAAGATAAAATTAGAAGCTGGGCACAGCTCGCCTCGCTCCGAAGAGAACAAGCATGGGCTTGAGAAAAGAAGGAATTAAACAACAACTGCGTTTATATAACATCTTTAATGGAGCTGAAACAGGTGAAACAAAAACAAAGTCACAATTTCCCAATTCATGTGTGTTGGTGAAAATGAGGCAGTCGGCAAGGAGTTTGTGTGAGTCTGAGGGAGACCATGGCTCTGATTCACTGGGATACCAACTGTGTGCAACCTAACCAAGGGACAGAGATGGATATCACGGTTGCACCAGACATTTAGAACAGATATTAATAAAAACCCAATCACTTGGTGCAGAACAGCTTTGAACAACAGAGATAAATATTACCCACATGACAACCTATGGCTGCATTACAAAATCCTGAACAAGATGACTTTTGTTGGTATGTTTTTGAATGCAAGAGTGAATATGTCACACCTCCTCCCTACCCCAAAATTTCCCTATCTAATGATGTAGATGATAGCATTGCCCACTTCTGATAAAGTGGACCACATTATCCATTTCAAAGTGTCCCTTTTTCCAGAGTGGATGAATATGTCTGTGATAAATGCTTTGTGCACTTTTGGCATTCACCTCTGCTTCTCAATGAGGTTGCATACCAGTCACACAGCGAGTATTCCAGGGATGGAAAGTGACAGTCTCCCTTATATATATACACAAGGTCCTTTTTTTGATCCTTTTACGGTGAATAAAACTATACATTTTCCATTCCTTCTTCTGTACACTCCCCATCGCGCGGTGAACCATTTTGCAGAAAATACGGACACATGGGATTGAGGGTGATTTCGTGGTTTGGATCAGGAATTGGCTAGCTGTAAGAAAACAAAGGGTGGTGGTTGATGGAAAATATTCATCCTGGAGTTCAGTTACTAGTGGTGTACCGCATGGATCTGTTTTGGGGCCACTGCTGTTTGCCATTTTTATTAATGACTTGGATGAGGGCGTGGAAGGATGGATTAGTAAATTTGCGGATGACACTAAAGTCGGTGGAGTTGTAGACAGTGCGGAGGGAAGTGGCAGGTTACAGAGGGACATAGATAAGCTGCAGAGCTGGGCTGAGAGGTAGCAAATGGAGTTCAATGCGGAAAAGTGTGAGGTGATTCACTTTGGAAGGAGTAACAGGAATACAGAGATATTGGGCTAATGGTAAGATACTTGGTAGTGTGGATGAACAGAGGGATCTGAGTGTCCATGTGCATAGATCCCTGAAAGTTGGCACCCAGGTTGATAGGGTTGTTAAGAAGGCGTAAGGTGTGTTCGCTTTTATTGGTAGAGGGATTGAGTTTCGGAGCCAGGAGGTCATGCTGCAACTGTACAAAACTCTGGTGCGGCCGCATTCGGAGTATTGCGTACAGTTCTGGTCGCCGTATTATAGGAAAGATGTGGAAGTGTTGGAAAGGATGCAGAGGAGATTTACCAGGATGTTGCCTGGTATGGTGGGAAAATCGTATGAGGAAAGGCTGAGGGGCTTGAGGTTATTTTCATTCGAGAGAAGAAGGTTAATAGAACATAGAACATAGAACATAGAACATTACAGCGCAGAACAGGCCCTTCGGCCCACGATGTTGCACCGACCAGTTAAAAAAAAAACTGTGACCCTCCAACCTAAACCAATTTCTTTTCGTCCATGAACCTATCTACGGATCTCTTAAACGCCCCCAAACTAGGCGCATTTACTACTGATGCTGGCAGGGCATTCCAATCCCTCACCACCCTCTGGGTAAAGAACCTACCCCTGACATCGGTTCTATAACTACCCCCCCTCAATTTAAAGCCATGCCCCCTCGTGCTGGATTTCTCCATCAGAGGAAAAAGGCTATCACTATCCACCCTATCTAAACCTCTAATCATCTTATATGTTTCAATAAGATCCCCTCTTAGCCGCCGCCTTTCCAGCGAAAACAATCCCAAATCCCTCAGCCTCTCCTCATAGGATCTCCCCTCCATACCAGGCAACATCCTGGTAAACCTCCTCTGCACCCTCTCCAAAGCCTCCACATCCTTCCTGTAATGTGGGGACCAGAACTGCACACAGTACTCCAAGTGCGGCCGCACCAGAGTTGTGTACAGTTGCAACATAACGCTACGACTCCTAAATTCAATCCCCCTACCAATAAACGCCAAGACACCATATGCCTTCTTAACAACCTTATCTACTTGATTCCCAACTTTCAGGGATCTATGCACACATACACCTAGATCCCTCTGCTCCTCCACACTATTCAAAGTCCTCCCGTTAGCCCTATACTCAACACATCTGTTATTCCTACCAAAGTGAATTACCTCACACTTCTCCGCATTAAACTCCATCCGCCACCTCTCGGCCCAACTTTGCAACCTGTCTAAGTCTTCCTGCAAACTACGACACCCTTCCTCACTGTCTACCACACCACCGACTTTGGTGTCATCAGCAAATTTGCTAATCCACCCAACTATACCCTCATCCAGATCATTAATAAATATTACAAACAGCAGTGGCCCCAAAACAGATCCCTGAGGTACACCACTTGTAACCGCACTTGTAAGAGGTGACTTAATAGAGGCATACAAGATGATGAGAGGATTAGATAGGGTGGATAGTGAGAGCCTTTTTCCTCGGATGGTGTTGGCTAGCACGAGGGGACATAGCTTTAAATTGAGGGGTGAGAGACATAGGACAGACGTTAGAGGTAGGTTATTTACTCAGAGAGTAGTAAGGGCGTGGAATGCCCTGCCTGCAGCAGTGGTGGACTCGTCAACGTTGAGAGCGTTCAAGTGGTTATTGGATAAACATATGGATGATATTGGAATAGTGTAGATTAGAGGGGCTTTAGATTGGTACCACTGGTCGGCGCAACATCGAGGGCCGAAGGGCCTGTACTGCGCTGTAATGTTCTATGTTCTATGCTACTGGCAAAAGCAATAAGATTTGTAGCACCAACAATCTCCATTAGAAAATTAACAAGCAGAGACGACAGCATGTCATCATATCTGGTGTTCTCCAGACAAGGTCTTTGCTAATCTGCTTTTATTTCAGTTGCGCACATAAATCAAGCTTGTGATGCCTTTGTATTCACTGGAGTTTCGACCTCTTGTGAATTGTAATAATTTCCGCAGCTAAGTTACTCGTTCAGTGCGTGCAAACCGCAAGTTGACCAAAACCAAGCACAAATTTCGTTCCATGTGTTTCATTTATCAGATCAGGTCAATAGAAGGCAGAAAGAGAGACCTCTGCTGTTCCCAGTTGATAAAACCATAAGCACAGGCGTTATGGAAACCAGGACTGTCCCACTGTATTTGCCACAAGTGGAAATTACCAACTGACTCAAGAACAGCTTCTTCCCTGCTGCCATCAGACTTTTGAATGGCCCTCCCTCGCATCACACTGATCTTTCTCAACACCCCAGCTATGACTAACACTACATACTTCTCCTTTCCTTTTCTATGTACAGTGTGCTTTGTCTGTATAGCGTGCAAGATGCAATACTTTTCACTGTACACTAATATATGTGACAATAATAAATCAAATCAAAATCAAATCAAATAAATTCCCCCTCCGACAGTTCCTATCAACTCCAAAGTTCCAACAACAAAAGAAACTGGTCATTTGTGATTTCAGAAAAAAGGTCTGCGCAATTTTACAATGTGGATGTTTTCCTTTAATTTCATTGATCCTTTTTTTGAAATGAATTGTCCTTTCTTTCCATGCCCTCACTAAAATACTGGGTGGAACTGAATGCGTTTTCCCGCGGTAAGTTTGGAGCTGGTGGGGAAGGTATTTAATCAGGTGGGAGAGTGATTGATGCGGAACCTGTCACTTTCCTGCCTCATGAATGGCCTTCCTGCCGGCCAACAATTGAGGCCGTTAGGTGGGCATTTAATGACAACCGAAGGGCCTCATCCTGTCACTGCTGGTATTCACCCAATGCTGGATGGGGGAAACTTGTCATGCGGGGAGCTTGAAAAGTAAGCATTGATCACTCCCACACTGTCAGGTTGTTTGTGGGTTCCTGGATCGGGAGGGGGGAGGGCGGAGGTGGCTTATTTAAAGGCTCTGAAGTGTCTTATCAAAGAACCAGACATTAGGAAAGGGGAGCCGACTGAGAGCCACCCATCTGTCCTTGCTCCAAATCCACTCCTCTGCCCCACAATCCAAATCCCGCCATCACTCACCTGGATGCCCAGGCCTCTGCTATGGCACCGCATTGGTTGTAATCTGCTAACATTCCCTAGCTTCAGGAAAGGCCCCAGTGGACTGGAAACTGCAAAATGTAACAGCTCTACTCCAGGAAGGAGGGAGTGAAGCAGCAGGAAACTGTAGGCTGAGACTCCCTGGGCGGAAATCTCCCACCCAGGTCTGTGTCCCATGGTGAGAGGAGAGGAACATGGTCCCGGGGTTCAAATGTTTTAGTCGAAGTAGGGAAGGAGGTAGAAGAGGGGGAGGGGTAGCATTATTGGTCAGAGATTGTATCACAGTGTCAGAGAGGAGGTTTGATGAGGACTTATCTGTTGAGGTAGTATGGGCGGAGATTAGAAATAGGAGAGGAGAGGTCACCCTGTTGGGAGTCTTTTATAGACCTCCTAAAAGTTCTAGAGAGGTTGAGGAAAGGATTGCGGAGTCAATCCTGCTTAGGAGTGAAAGTAATAGGGCAATTGTTATGGGGGATTTTAACTTGACTAATATTGACTGGAATTGTTATAGCTCTAGCTCGTTAGAGGGGTCAGTTTTTGTTCAAAGCGTGCAGGAAGGTTTTTTGACTCAGTATGTAGACAGGCCAACTAGAGGTGAGGCTATATTGGATCTGGTGCTGGGAAATGAGCCAGACCAGGTGCTAGACTTGGAAGTTGGTGTGCATTTTGGTGATAGTGACCACAATTCGGTTACGTTCACCTTAGTGATGGAAAGGGATAGGCATGAACCTCGGGCCAGTGGTTTTAGCTGGGGGAAGGGTAATTATGAGGCTATTAGGAGAGAATTAGGAAACATAGGTTGGACTAGGAGATTACAGGGACTGGGAACGTCCGACATGTGGAGTTTTTTCAAGGAGCAGCTACTGCGAGTCTGTGATAGGTATGTCCCTGTCAGGCAAGGAGGAATTGGTAGGGCTAGGGAACCGTGGTGCACCAAAAAAGTTTCTTTGTTGGTTAAAAAGAAAAAGGAGGCTTATGTTCGGATGAGACGTGAGCACTCGGGTAGTGCACTAGAAAGCTTTAGATTGGCTAAGAGGGAGTTGAAGAGCGAGCTTAGAAGGGCTAAAAGGGGACATGAGAAGACTTTGGCGGATAGGGTTAAAGAGAATCCTAAGGCGTTCTATAGGTATGTCAAGAACAGAAGGTTGGTTAGGGCAAGTTTAGGGCCAGTTATAGATGGCAGAGGGAAGTTATGTGTGGAACCGGAGGAGATTGGTGAAGCATTGAACCAATATTTCTCTTCGGTGTTCACGCAAGGGGACATGAATATAGCTGAGGAGGACACTGGGTTGCAGGGGAGTAGAATAGACAGTATTACAGTTGATAAGGAGGATGTGCAGGATATTCTGGAGGGTCTGAAAATAGATAAATCCCCTGGTCCGGATGGGATTTATCCAAGGATTCTCTGGGAGGCAAGAGAAGTGATTGCAGAGCCTCTGGCTCTGATCTTCAGGTCGTCGTTGGCCTCTGGTATAGTACCAGAAGATTGGAGGTTAGCGAATGTTGTCCCATTGTTTAAGAAGGGGAACAGAGACTTCCCCGGGAATTATAGACCGGTGAGTCTCACTTCTGTTGTCGGCAAGATGTTGGAAAAAATTATAAGGGATAGGATTTATAGTTATTTGGAGAGTAATGAATTGATAGGTGATAGTCAGCATGGTTTTGTGGCAGGTAGGTCGTGCCTTACTAACCTTATTGAGTTTTTTGAGAAAGTGACCAAGGAGGTGGATGGGGGCAAGGCAGTGGACGTGGTATATATGGATTTTAGTAAGGCGTTTGATAAGGTTCACCATGGTAGGCTTCTGCAGAAAATGCAGATGTATGGGATTGGGGGTGATCTAGGAAATTGGATCAGGAATTGGCTAGCGGATAGGAAACAGAGGGTGGTGGTTGATAGTAAATATTCATCATGGAGTGCGGTTACAAGTGGTGTACCTCAGGGATCTGTTTTGGGGCCACTGCTGTTTGTAATATTTATTAATGATCTGGATGAGGGTATAGTTGGGTGGATTAGCAAATTTGCTGATGACACCAAAGTCGGTGGTGTGGTAGACAGTGAGGAAGGGTGTCGTAGTTTGCAGGAAGACTTAGACAGGTTGCAAAGTTGGGCCGAGAGGTGGCGGATGGAGTTTAATGCGGAGAAGTGTGAGGTAATTCACTTTGGTAGGAATAACAGATGTGTTGAGTATAGGGCTAACGGGAGGACTTTGAATAGTGTGGAGGAGCAGAGGGATCTAGGTGTATGTGTGCATAGATCCCTGAAAGTTGGGAATCAAGTAGATAAGGTTGTTAAGAAGGCATATGGTGTCTTGGCGTTTATTGGTAGGGGGATTGAATTTAGGAGTCGTAGCGTTATGTTGCAACTGTACACAACTCTGGTGCGGCCGCACTTGGAGTACTGTGTGCAGTTCTGGTCCCCACATTACAGGAAGGATGTGGAGGCTTTGGAGAGGGTGCAGAGGAGGTTTACCAGGATGTTGCCTGGTATGGAGGGGAGATCCTATGAGGAGAGGCTGAGGGATTTGGGATTGTTTTCGCTGGAAAGGCGGCGGCTAAGAGGGGATCTTATTGAAACATATAAGATGATTAGAGGTTTAGATAGGGTGGATAGTGATAGCCTTTTTCCTCTGATGGAGAAATCCAGCACGAGGGGGCATGGCTTTAAATTGAGGGGGGGTAGTTATAGAACCGATGTCAGGGGTAGGTTCTTTACCCAGAGGGTGGTGAGGGATTGGAATGCCCTGCCAGCATCAGTTGTAAATGCGCCTAGTTTGGGGGCGTTTAAGAGATCCGTAGATAGGTTCATGGACGAAAAGAAATTGGTTTAGGTTGGAGGGTCACAGTTTTTTTTTAACTGGTCGGTGCAACATCGTGGGCCGAAGGGCCTGTTCTGCGCTGTAATCTTCTATGTTCTATGTGTGTTTCCCGCTCTCGAGCTGGCGGGAAACCACGCCATATCTTCCAGCTCCCAACTCATTAATTATACACCCAGGGGTTTAACACCATATTCTATGGCAGGGCAAGTCTGATAGTGCAAGAACCACCATCATATCTGGGTACCATATTCTTTCTTCTGAGAAAGAAGATGGATGTCCAGGAACACTCTGAGGCAGACAAATGGATTTCGTTGCTGACACTGAAGCTCATCTAATTTTCTTTTATCGCTCACTCTCCCTTTATTTGTTTCTTCCCGGTCTCCTACTCTTTCCATCTCACTCTCTTCCTTTCACCGACCTGTGTCCCCTCCACTCCCCCTACCCAGTATCCCCACTATTTCCCCATCCCCTCTATTCTTCTGCTCTGCTCCGCACTCTGTCAATATTATTCACCCCTTCTGCACCACAACTATCCCCTCTATTCTATCCTGACCCCTCCATTCCCTTCTCTGTTCCCCCTCACTGTTCCCTCCATTAACCCCCATCTCCACTATTTCCCCATCTCTATACATTGTCCCTCTCATCTAATTCCCCATCCCGCTCACCCCGTATCCCCCCTTCATCCTCATTCCCGTTGTCCCATATCTCCCCGCCCTCTCATTCCCCGTGTCCCAATCACTCTCACCCCCATTTCATCCTATCCCTTTATTCCCCAGATCGCCTCTGCGCTTCACCCCCATATCCCGCCTCCATATCCCACAATTCCCCTCATCCCCATATCACCCTCACTACATATTCCACATATCCTCACCCTATATCCCCACCATATCGCCAACCCATCCTCCCATCCCCTCGCCCATATAACTCCCATACCCTCAACCCCCATATCCCCACCCCCTCATATCCCCATCTCCCTCTATAACCATTCTTCTCATTTCTCCATGTCTCCCGTACATTCCCATCGCCCTCATCCCTATAATTCCCCCATTCCCCAAAACCCCAATCCTCTCATACCCATACCTCCTTCATTCGCATATCCCTGATTCCCACATCCCCCTCATTTCCCAAGTCCCACTCACCCCACCCCCTTCTCCCGACCTCCATATCACCCTCACCCCCAGATTTCCCTTATTCCCCATATCCCCACCTCCTCATTCCCCAAATCCCCATTTCCTTCATTCCCCAGATCCCCCATCCCATATCACCCTGACCCCTTGATCCCCTGACTTCCATATCATCCTCACCCATAGAACCCCCTCATTCCCTACATCCCCCATTCCCCTCATTCCCCAAATCCCCATCCCTCTTGTCCCCTCCTCTCTCTGGTCCAGAGATAGAGAATCTGGTGAACTGGTGCGATGACAATAATGTCTCTTTCAAGGTCAACAAAATGAAGGCGATAGTCATCGACTTCAGGGAACGTCGTGGAGGACATGCCCCTGTCTACATCAATGGGGATGAAGTGAAGATGGTCGAGAGCTTCAGGTTTCCAGGTGTCCAGATCACCAACAACCTGTCCTGGTCCTTCCATGCCGATGCGATGGTTAAGATGCCTCTACTTTCTCAGAAGACTAAGGAAATTTGGCATAGAAAACCATAGAAAATTACAGCTCAGAAACAGGCCTTTTGGCCCTTCTGTGCCGAACCATTTTTTGCCCCGTCCCACTGACCTGCACTTGGACCATATCCCTCCACACCCCTCTCATTCATCAACACGTCCAAGTTTTTCTTAAATGTTAAAAGTGACCCAGCATTTACCACTTTATCCGGCAGCTCATTCCACACTCCCACCACTCTCTGCGTAAAGAAGCCCCCCCTAATATTCCCTTTAATCTTTTCTCCTTTCACCCTTAACCCATGCCCTCTGGTTTTTTTCTCCCCGAGCCTCAGTGGAAAAAGCCTGCTTGCATTCACTCTATCTATACCCATCAAAATCTTATACACCTCTATCAAATCTCCCCTCAATCTTCTACGCTCCAGGGAATAAAGTCCCAACCTATTCAATCTCTCCCTGTAACTCAGCTTCTCAAGTCCCGGCAACATCCTTATGAACCTTCTCTGCACTTTTTCAACCTTATTTACATCTTTCCTGTAACTCGGTGACCAAAACTGTACACAATACTCTAAATTCGGCCTCACCAATGCCTTATATAACCTTAGCATAACACTCCAACTTTTATCCTCGATAATTCGATTTATAAAGGAGATGTATGAGGTATATTTTTTACACAGAGGGTGGTGGGTGCCTGGAACTCGCTGCCGGGTGAGGGAGTGGAAGCGGATATGATCGTGACTTTTAAGGGACGTCTTGACAAATACATGAATAGGATGGGAATAGAGGGATCTGGTCCCTGGAAGGGTAGGGGGTTTTAGTTCAGTCGGGCAGCATGGTCGGTGCAGGCTTGGAGAGCCGAAGGGTCTGTTCCTGTGCTGTAATTTTTTTTGTTCTTTGTTACAAGGAACAGGAGGAGGCCATTCAGCCCCTTCCCCAGCCTGTTACACAGGAACAGGAGGAGGCCCCTTTCAGCCCCTTCTCCAGCCTGTTACACAGGAACAGGAGGAGGCCCCATTCAGCCCCTTCTCCAGTCTGTTACACAGGAACAGGAGGAGGCCCCATGTTGCCCCTTCTCCAGCCTGTTACACAGGAACAGGAGGAGGCCATTCAGCCCCTTCTCCAGCCTCTTACACAGGAACAGGAGGAGGCCCCATTCAGCCCCTTCTCCAGCCTGTTACACAGGAACAGGAGGAGGCCCCATTCTTCTCCAGCCTGTTACACAGGAACAGGAGGAGGCCCCATTCAGCCCCTTCTCCAGGCTGTTACACAGGAACAGGAGGAGGCCCCATTCAGCCCCTTCTCCAGCCTGTTACACAGGAACAGGAGGAGGCCCCATTCTTCTCCGGCCTGTTACACAGGAACAGGAGGAGGCCATTCAGCCTCTTCTCCAGCCTGTTACACAGGAACAGGAGGAGGCCCCATTCAGCCCCTTCTCCAGCCTGTTACACAGGAACAGGAGGAGGTCCCATTCAGCCCCTTCTCCAGCCTGTTACACAGGAACAGGAGGAGGCCCCATTCAGTCCCTTCTCCAGCCTGTTACACAGGAACAGGAGGAGGCCCCATTCAGCCCCTTCTCCAGCCTGTTACACAGGAACAGGAGGAGGCCCCATTCAGCCCCTTCTCCAGCTTGTTACACAGGTACAGGAGGAGGCCCCATTCAGCCCCTTCTCCAGCCTGTCCAGCATTTCTGAATGGAGGGCCGTGACAAGTGGTGTTCCTCAGGGATCGGTGCTGGGACCTTTGCTGTTTGTAATATATTATAAATCATTTCGATGAAAATGTAACTGGATTGATTAGTAAGTTTGCGGACCACACAAAGGTTGGTGGATTTGCGGATAGCGATGAGCACCATCGGAGGTTACAGCAGGATATAGATCAGTTGGAGACTTGGGCGGAGAGATGGCAGATGGAGTTTAATCCGGTCAAATGTGAGGTAATGCATTTTGGAAGGTCTAATACAGATAGGAAATATACAGTAAATGGCAGAACCCTTAAGAGTATTGATAGGCAGAGGGATCTAGGTGTACAGGTACACAGGTCACTGAATTTGGCAACGCAGGTGGAGAAGGTAGTCAAGAAGGCATACGGCATGCTTGCCTTCATCGGCCAGGGTATTGAGTTTAAAAATTGGCAAGTCATGTTGCAGCTTTATAGAACCTTAGTTAGACCGCACTTGGAATATCGTGCTCAATTCTGGTCGCCACACTGCCAGAAGGATGTGGAGGCTTTGGAGAGGGTACAGAAAACATTTACCAGGATGTTGCCTGGTATGGAGGGCATTAGCTATGAGGAGAGGTTGGAGAAACTCGGTTTGTTCTCACTGGAGTGATGGAGGTTGAGGGGAGACCTGATAGAAGTCTGCAAGATTATGAGAGGATTGGACAGAGTGGATATTCAGAAGCTTTTTCCCAGTGTGGAAGAGTCCATTACTAGAGGCACAGGTTTAAGGTGCGAGGGACAAGGTTTAAAGGAGATGTATGAGGTAGATTTTTTACACAGCGGGTGGTGGGTGCCTGGAACCCGCTGCCGGGGGAGGTAGTGGAAGCGGATATGATGGTGACTTTTAAAGGGCGTCTTGACAAATACATGAATAGGATGGGAATAGAGGGATCTGGTCCCCGGAAGGGGAGGGGGTTTTAGTTCAGTGGGGCAGCATGGTCGGTGCAGGCTTGGAGGGCCGAAGGGCCTGTTCTTGTGCTGTAATTTTCTTTGTTCTTTGTTCCAAGGAACTGGAGGAGGCCATTCAGCCCCTTCTCCCGCCTGTTACACAGGAACAGGAGGAGGCCCCATTCAGCCCCTTCTCCCGCCTGTTACACAGGAACAGGAGGAGGCCATTCAGCCCCTTCTCCAGTCTGTTACACAGGAACAGGAGGAGGTCCCATTCAGCCCCTTCTCCCGCCTGTTACACAGGAACAGGAGGAGGCCATTCAGCCCCTTCTCCAGTCTGTTACACAGGAACAGGAGGAGGTCCCATTCAGCCCCTTCTCCCGCCTGTTACACAGGAACAGGAGGAGGCCATTCAGCCCCTTCTCCAGCCTGTTACACAGGAACAGGAGGAGGCCATTCAGCCCCTTCTCCAGTCTGTTACACAGGAACAGGAGGAGGTCCCATTCAGCCCCTTCTCCCGCCTGTTTCACAGGAACAGGAGGAGGCCATTCAGCCCCTTCTCCAGTCTGTTACACAGGAACAGGAGGAGGTCCCATTCAGCCCCTTCTCCCGCCTGTTACACAGGAACAGGAGGAGGCCATTCAGCCCCTTCTCCAGCCTGTTACACAGGAACAGGAGGAGGCCCCATTCAGCCCCTTCTCCAGCCTGTTACACAGGAACAGGAGGAGGCCCCATTCAGCCCCTTCTCCAGCCTGTTACACAGTAACAGGAGGAGGCCCCATTCAGCCCCTTCTCCAGCCTGTTACACAGGAACAGGAGGAGGCCATTCAGCCCCTTCTCCAGCCTGTTACACAGGATCAGGAGGAAGCCCCAATCAGCCCCTTCTCCAGCTTGTTACACAGGAACAGGAGGAGGCCATTCAGCCCCTTCTCCAGCCTGTTACACAGGAACAGGAGGAGGCCCCATTCAGCCCCTTCTCCAGCCTGTTACACAGGATCAAAAGGAAGCCCCAATCAGCACCTTCTCCAGCCTGTTACACAGGAACAGGAGGAGGCCATTCAGCCCCTTCTCCAGCCTGTTACACAGGAACAGGAGGAGGCCCCATTCAGCCCCTTCTCCAGCCTGTTACACAGGAACAGGAGGAGGCCCCATTCAGCCCCTTCTCCAGCCTGTTACACAGGAACAGGAGGAGGCCCCATTCAGCCCCTTCTCCAGCCTGTTACACAGGAACAGGAGGAGGCCATTCAGCCCCTTCTCCAGACTGTTACACAGGAACAGGAGGAGGCCCCATTCAGCCCCTTCTCCAGCCTGTTACACAGGAACAGGAGGAGGCCATTCAGCCCCTTCTCCAGCCTGTTACACAGGAACAGGAGGAGGCCTCATTCAGCCCCTTCTCCAGCCTGTTACACAGGAACAGGAGGAGGTCCCATTCAGCCCCTTCTCCAGCCTGTTACACAGGAACAGGAGGAGGCCCCATTCAGCCCCTTCTCCAGCCTGTTACACAGGAACAGGAGGATGCCCCATTCAGCCCCTTCTCCAGTCTGTTACACAGGAACAGGAGGACGCCCCATTCAGCCCCTTCTCCAGCCTGTTACACAGGAACAGGAGGAGGCCCCATTCAGCCCCTTCTCCAGGCTGTTACACAGGAACAGGAGGAGGCCCCATTCAGCCCCTTCTCCAGGCTGTTACACAGGAACAGGAGGAGGCCCCATTCAGCCCCTTCTCCAGCCTGTTACACAGGAACAGGAGGCCCCATTCAGCCCCTTCTCCAGCCTGTTACACAGGAACAGGAGGAGGCCCCATTCAGCCCCTTCTCCAGCCTGTTACACAGGAACAGGAGGAGGCCATTCAGCCCCTTCTCCAGCCTGTTACACAGGAACAGGAGGAGGCCCCATTCAGCCCCTTCTCCAGTCTGTTACAAAGGAACAGGAGGAGGCCCCATTCAGCCCCTTCTCCAGACTGTTACACAGGAACAGGAGGAGGCCCCATTCAGCCCCTTCTCCAGACTGTTACACAGGGAACAGGAGGAGGCCCCATTCAGCCCCTTCTCCAGCCTGTTCCACAGGAAGAGGAGGAGGCCCCATTCAGCCCCTTCTCCAGCCTGTTACACAGGAACAGGAGGAGGCCCCATTCAGCCCCTTCTCCAGCCTGTTACACAGTAACAGGAGGAGGCCCCATTCAGCCCCTTCTCCAGCCTGTTACACAGGAACAGGAGGAGGCCCCATTCAGCCCCTTCTCCAGCCTGTTACACAGGATCAGGAGGAGGCCCCATTCAGCCCCTTCTCCAGCCTGTTACACAGGATCAGGAGGAAGCCCCAATCAGCCCCTTCTTCAGCTTGTTACACAGGAACAGGAGGAGGCCATTCAGCCCCTTCTCCAGCCTGTTACACAGGATCAGGAGGAAGCCCCAATCAGCCCCTTCTCCAGCCTGTTACACAGGAACAGGAGGAGGCCATTCAGCCCCTTCTCCAGCCTGTTACACAGGAACAGGAGGAGGCCATTCAGCCCCTTCTCCAGCCTGTTACACAGGAACAGGAGGAAGTCCCATTCAGCCCCTTCTCCAGCCTGTTACACAGGAAGCGGAGGAGGCCCCATTCAGCCCCTTCTCCAGCCTGTTACACAGGAACAGGAGGAGGCCCCATTCAGCCCCTTCTCCAGCCTGTTACACAGGAATAGGAGGAGGCCATTCAGCCCCTTCTCCAGCCTGTTACACAGGAACAGGAGGAGGCCATTCAGCCCCTTCTCCAGCCTGTTACACAGGAACAGGAGGAAGTCCCATTCAGCCCCTTCTCCAGCCTGTTACACAGGAAGAGGAGGAGGCCCCATTCAGCCCCTTCTCCAGCCTGTTACACAGGAACAGGAGGAGGCCTCATTCAGCCCCTTCTCCAGCCTGTTACACAGGAACAGGAGGAGGTCCCATTCAGCCCCTTCTCCAGCCTGTTACACAGGAACAGGAGGAGGCCCCATTCAGCCCCTTCTCCAGCCTGTTACACAGGAACAGGAGGATGCCCCATTCAGCCCCTTCTCCAGTCTGTTACACAGGAACAGGAGGACGCCCCATTCAGCCCCTTCTCCAGCCTGTTACACAGGAACAGGAGGAGGCCCCATTCAGCCCCTTCTCCAGCCTGTTACACAGGAACAGGAGGAGGCCATTCAGCCCCTTCTCCAGCCTGTTACACAGGAACAGGAGGAAGCCCCATTCAGCCCCTTCTCCAGACTGTTACACAGGAACAGGAGGAGGCCCCATTCAGCCCCTTCTCCAGCCTGTTCCACAGGAAGAGGAGGAGGCCCCATTCAGCCCCTTCTCCAGCCTGTTACACAGGAACTGGAGGAGGCCCCATTCAGCCCCTTCTCCAGCCTGTTACACAGTAACAGGAGGAGGCCCCATTCAGCCCCTTCTCCAGCCTGTTACACAGGAACAGGAGGAGGCCATTCAGCCCCTTCTCCAGCCTGTTACACAGGATCAGGAGGAAGCCCCAATCAGCCCCTTCTTCAGCTTGTTACACAGGAACAGGAGGAGGCCATTCAGCCCCTTCTCCAGCCTGTTACACAGGATCAGGAGGAAGCCCCAATCAGCCCCTTCTCCAGCCTGTTACACAGGAACAGGAGGAGGTCCCATTCAGCCCCTTCCCCAGCCTATTACACAGGAACAGGAGGAGGTCCCATTCAGCCCCTTCCCCAGCCTATTACACAGGAACAGGAGGAGGCCATTCAGCCCCTTCTCCAGCCTGTTACACAGGAACAGGAGGAAGCCCCATTCAGCCCCTTCTCCAGCCTGTTACACAGGAACAGGAGGAGGCCCCATTCAGCCCCTTCTCCAGCCTGTTCCACAGGAAGAGGAGGAGGCCCCATTCAGCCCCTTCTCCAGCCTGTTACACAGGAACTGGAGGAGGCCCCATTCAGCCCCTTCTCCAGCCTGTTACACAGTAACAGGAGGAGGCCCCATTCAGCCCCTTCCCCAGCCTATTACACAGGAACAGGAGGAGGCCCCATTCAGCCCCTTCTCCAGCCTGTTACACAGGAACAGGAGGAGGCCCCATTCAGCCCCTTCTCCAGCCTGTTACACAGGAACAGGAGGAGGCCCCATTCAACCCCTTCTCCAACCTGTTACACAGGAACAGGAGGAGGCCCCATTCAGCCCCTTCCCCAGCCTGTTACACAGGAACAGGAGGAGGCCCCATTCAGCCCCTTCTCCAGCCTGTTATACAGGAACAGGAGGAGGTCCCATTCAGCCCCTTCTCCAGCCTGTTACACAGGAACAGGAGGAGGCCCGATTCAGCCCCTTCTCCAGCCTGTTACACAGGAACAGGAGGAGGCCCCATTCAGCCCCTTCTCCAGCCTGTTACACAGGAACAGGAGGAGGTCCCATTCAGCCCCTTCTCCAGCCTGTTACACAGGAACAGGAGGAGGCCCCATTCAGCCCCTTCTCCAGCCTGTTACACAGGAACAGGAGGAGGTCCCATTCAGCCCCTTCTCCAGCCTGTCCAGCATTTCTGAATGGAGGGCTGTGACAAGTGGTGCTCCTCAGGGATCGGTGCTGGGACCTTTGCTGTTTGTAATATATTATAAATCATTTCGATGAAAATGTAAGTGAATTGATTCGTAAGTTTGCCGTCCACACAAAGTTTGGTGGATTTGCGGATAGCGATGAGCACCATCGGAGGTTACAGCAGGATATAGATCAGTTGGAGACTTGGGCGGAGAGATGGCAGATGGAGTTCAATCCGGACAAATGTGAGGTAATGCATTTTGGAAGGTCTAATACAGATAGGAAATATACAGTAAATGGCAGAACCCTTAAGAGTATTGATAGGCAGAGGGATCTGGGTGTACAGGTACACAGGTCACTGAAAGTGGCAACGCAGGTGGAGAAGGTAGTCAAGAAGGCATACGGCATGCTTGCCTTCATCGGCCAGGGTATTGAGTTTAAAAATTGGCAAGTCGTGTTGTAGCTTGAGAGAACCTGAGTTAGACCGCACTTGGAATATAGTGTTCAATTCTGATCGCCACACTGCCAGAAGTATGTGGAGGCTTTGGCGAGGGTACAGAAAAGATTTACCAGGATGTTGCCTGGTATGGAGGGCATTAGCTATGAGGAGAGGTTGGAGAAACTCGGTTTGTTCTCCCTGGAGTGATGGAAGTTGAGGGGAGACCTGATAGAAGTCTGCAAGATTATGAGAGGCATGGACAGAGTGGATAGTCAGAAGCTTTTTCCCAGGGTGGAAGAGTCCATTACTAGAGGCACAGGTTTAAGGTGCGAGGGGCAAGGTTTAAAGGAGATGTATGAGGCAGATATTTTACACAGAGGGTGGTGGGTGCCTGGAACTCGCTGCCGGGGGAGGTAGTGGAAGCGGATATGATCATGACTTTTAAGGGGCGTCTTGACAAATACATGAATAGGATGGGAATAGAGGGATCTGGTCCCCGGAAGGGGAGGGGGTTTTAGTTCAGTCGGGCAGCATGGTCGGTGCAGGCTTGGAGGGCCGAAGGGCCCGTTCTTGTGCTGTAATTTTCTTTGTTCTTTGTTCCAAGGAACTGGAGGAGGCCATTCAGCCCCTTCTCCCGCCTGTTACACAGGAACAGGAGGAGGCCCCATTCAGCCCCTTCTCCCGCCTGTTACACAGGAACAGGAGGAGGCCATTCAGCCCCTTCTCCAGCCTGTTACACAGGAACAGGAGGAGGCCCCATTCAGTCCCTTCTCCAGCCTGTTACAGAGGAACAGGAGGAGGCCCCATTCAGCCCCTTCTCCAGCCTGTTACACAGGAACAGGAGGAGGCCATTCAGCCCCTTCTCCAGCCTGTTACACAGGAACAGGAGGAGGCCCCATTCAGCCCCTTCTCCAGCCTGTTACACAGGAGCAGGAGGAGGCCCCATTCAGTCCCGTCTCCAGCCTGTTACACAGGAACAGGAGGAGGCCATTCAGCCCCTTCTCCAGCCTGTTACACAGGAACAGGAGGAGGCCCCATTCAGCCCCTTCTCCAGCCTGTTACACTGGAACAGGATGAGGCCCCATTCAGCCCCTTCTCCAGCCTGTTACACAGGAACAGGAGGATGCCCCATTCAGCCCCTTCTCCAGTCTGTTACACAGGAACAGGAGGACGCCCCATTCAGCCCCTTCTCCAGCCTGTTACACAGGAACAGGAGGAGGTCCCATTCAGCCCCTTCCCCAGCCTATTACACAGGAACAGGAGGAGGCCCCATTCAGCCCCTTCTCCAGCCTGTTACACAGGAACAGGAGGAGGCCCCATTCAGCCCCTTCTCCAGCCTGTTACACAGGAACAGGAGGAGGCCCCATTCAGCCCCTTCTCCAGCCTGTTACACAGGAACAGGAGGAGGCCCCATTCAGCCCCTTCTCCAGCCTGTTACACAGGAACAGGAGGAGGCCCCATTCAGCCCCTTCTCCAGCCTGTGACACAGGAACAGGAGGAGATCCCATTCAGCCCCTTCTCCAGACTGTTACACAGGAACAGGAGGAGGCCCCATTCAGCCCCTTCTCCAGCCTGTGACACAGGAACAGGAGGAGATCCCATTCAGCCCCTTCTCCAGCCTGTTACACAGGAACAGAAGGAGGCCCCATTCAGCCCCTTCTCCAGCCTGTTACACAGGAAGAGGAGGAGGCCCCATTCAGCCCCTTCTCCAGCCTGTTACACAGGAACAGGAGGAGGCCCCATTCAGCCCCTTCTCCAGCCTGTTACACAGTAACAGGAGGAGTCCCCATTCAGCCCCTTCTCCAGCCTGTTACACAGGAACAGGAGGAGGCCATTCTGCCCCTTCTCCAGCCTGTTACACAGGAACAGGAGGAGGCCCCATTCAGCCCCTTCTCCAGCCTGTTACACAGGAACAGGAGGAGGCCCCATTCAGCCCCTTCTCCAGCCTGTTACACAGGAACAGGAGGAGGCCATTCAGCCCCTTCTCCAGCCTGTTACACAGGAACAGGAGGAGGCCCCATTCAGCCCCTTCTCCAGCCTGTTACACAGGAACAGGAGGAGGCCCCATTCAGCCCCTTCTCCAGCCTGTTACACAGGAACAGGAGGAGGCCCCAATGAGCCGCTTCTCCAGCCTGTTACACTGGGAACAGGAGGAGGCCCCAATGAGCCGCTTCTCCAGCCTGTTACACAGGAACAGGAGGAGGCCCCATTCAGCCCCTTCTCCAGCCTGTTACACAGGAACAGGAGGAGGCCCCATTCAGCCCCTTCTCCAGCCTGTTACACAGGAACAGGGGGAAGCCCCAATCCGCCCCTTCTCCAGCCTGTTACACAGGAACAGGAGGAGGCCCCATTCAGCCCCTTCTCCAGCCTGTTACACAGGAACAGGAGGAGGCCCCATTCAGCCCCTTCTCCAGCCTGTTACACAGGAATAGGAGGAGGCCATTCAGCCCCTTCTCCAGCTTGTTACACAGGAACAGGAGGAGGCCATTCAGCCCCTTCTCCAGCCTGTTACACAGGAACAGGAGGAGGTCCCATTCAGCCCCTTCTCCAGCCTGTTACACAGGAAGAGAAGGAGGCCTCATTCAGCCCCTTCTCCAGCCTGTTACACAGGAACAGGAGGAGGTCCCATTCAGCCCCTTCTCCAGCCTGTTACATAGGAACAGGAGGAGGCCCCATTCAGCCCCTTCTCCAGCCTGTTACACAGGAACAGGAGGATGCCCCATTCAGCCCCTTCTCCAGTCTGTTACACAGGAAGAGAAGGAGGCCCCATTCAGCCCCTTCTCCAGCCTGTTACACAGGAACAGGAGGAGGCCTCATTCAGCCCCTTCTCCAGCCTGTTACACAGGAACAGGAGGAGGCCATTCAGCCCCTTCTCCAGCCTGTTACACAGGAACAGGAGGATGCCCCATTCAGCCCCTTCTCCAGTCTGTTACAAAGGAACAGGAGGAGGCCCCATTCAGCCCCTTCTCCAGACTGTTACACAGGAACAGGAGGAGGCCCCATTCAGCCCCTTCTCCAGCCTGTTACACAGGAATAGGAGGAGGCCATTCAGCCCCTTCTCCAGCCTGTTACACAGGGAACAGGAGGAGGCCCCATTCAGCCCCTTCTCCAGCCTGTTACACAGGAATAGGAGGAGGCCATTCAGCCCCTTCTCCAGCCTGTTACACAGGAACAGGAGGAGGCCATTCAGCCCCTTCTCCAGCCTGTTACACAGGAACAGGAGGAAGTCCCATTCAGCCCCTTCTCCAGCCTGTTACACAGGAAGAGGAGGAGGCCCCATTCAGCCCCTTCTCCAGCCTGTTACACAGGAACAGGAGGAGGCCTCATTCAGCCCCTTCTCCAGCCTGTTACACAGGAACAGGAGGAGGTCCCATTCAGCCCCTTCTCCAGCCTGTTACACAGGAACAGGAGGAGGCCCCATTCAGCCCCTTCTCCAGCCTGTTACACAGGAACAGGAGGATGCCCCATTCAGCCCCTTCTCCAGTCTGTTACACAGGAACAGGAGGAGGCCTCATTCAGCCCCTTCTCCAGCCTGTTACACAGGAACAGGAGGAGGTCCCATTCAGCCCCTTCTCCAGCCTGTTACACAGGAACAGGAGGACGCCCCATTCAGCCCCTTCTCCAGCCTGTTACACAGGAACAGGAGGAGGCCCCATTCAGCCCCTTCTCCAGCCTGTTACACAGGAACAGGAGGAGGCCATTCAGCCCCTTCTCCAGCCTGTTACACAGGAACAGGAGGAGGCCATTCAGCCCCTTCTCCAGACTGTTACACAGGAACAGGAGGAGGCCCCATTCAGCCCCTTCTCCAGCCTGTTACACAGGAACAGGAGGAGGCCCCATTCAGCCCCTTCTCCAGCCTGTTACACAGGAACTGGAGGAGGCCCCATTCAGCCCCTTCTCCAGCCTGTTACACAGTAACAGGAGGAGGCCCCATTCAGCCCCTTCTCCAGCCTGTTACACAGGAACAGGAGGAGGCCATTCAGCCCCTTCTCCAGCCTGTTACACAGGATCAGGAGGAAGCCCCAATCAGCCCCTTCTTCAGCTTGTTACACAGGAACAGGAGGAGGCCATTCAGCCCCTTCTCCAGCCTGTTACACAGGATCAGGAGGAAGCCCCAATCAGCCCCTTCCCCAGCCTGTTACACAGGAACAGGAGGAGGTCCCATTCAGCCCCTTCCCCAGCCTATTACACAGGAACAGGAGGAGGTCCCATTCAGCCCCTTCCCCAGCCTATTACACAGGAACAGGAGGAGGCCATTCAGCCCCTTCTCCAGCCTGTTACACAGGAACAGGAGGAAGCCCCATTCAGCCCCTTCTCCAGCCTGTTACACAGGAACAGGAGGAGGCCCCATTCAGCCCCTTCTCCAGCCTGTTCCACAGGAAGAGGAGGAGGCCCCATTCAGCCCCTTCTCCAGCCTGTTACACAGTAACAGGAGGAGGCCCCATTCAGCCCCTTCTCCAGCCTGTTACACAGGAACAGGAGGAGGCCATTCAGCCCCTTCTCCAGCCTGTTACACAGGATCAGGAGGAGGCCCCATTCAGCCCCTTCTCCAGCCTGTTACACAGGATCAGGAGGAAGCCCCAATCAGCCCCTTCTTCAGCTTGTTCCCCACCCCCCCCCGGCTGTTTGCCCCCCCCCCCGGCTGTTTGCCCCCCCCCCCGGCTGTTTGCCCCCCCCCCGGCTGTTTGCCCCCCCCCCGGCTGTTTGCCCCCCCCCGGCTGTTTGCCCCCCCCCCCCCCGAGTTTGCCCCCCCCCCCCGAGTTTGCCCCCCCCCCCGAGTTTGCCCCCCCCCCCGAGTTTGCCCCCCCCCCGAGTTTGCCCCCCCCCCCGAGTTTGCCCCCCCCCCCCCCGAGTTTGCCCCCCCCCCCCCGAGTTTGCCCCCCCCCCGAGTTTGCCCCCCCCCCCGAGTTTGCCCCCCCCCCCCGAGTTTGCCCCCCCCCCCCGAGTTTGCCCCCCCCCCCGAGTTTGCCCCCCCCCCCGAGTTTGCCCCCCCCCCCCCGAGTTTGCCCCCCCCCCCCGAGTTTGCCCCCCCCCCCCGAGTTTGCCCCCCCAAGCTGAATCTCCCCCCCCCCTTACTGCCAATGCCCTATGGATTCCTCTCTCAGCTCAATCCCCCCCAAACCCCTCTCCTGAACCCACTCCCAATCCTTTTAAACCCCCCGCCCTCAGTCTCTCACCCCCAAATTCCCCTCCCCCTCCCCCCCGCCTCCAGCTTCCCCCCCAAACCCCTCCTTAAATCCCCACTCCAGAAACCCCAATCTTCTTCAATCCCACTCTAATCACCCCCCCCCCCCCACTGCTCAGTCTCTCTCAGGCTCCCACCGCCAAAGCCCTCTGAGCCCATGCTCCCAAGAGTCCCTCTGAGCCCCTCCCAATCCTTCTAAACCCCCCGCCCTCAATCTCCCCTAATTCCCCTAAAAACCCCTCTTTCCCCCGCCTGATTCCCTGTCCCTCTGCCCCATCTCCTTTAATCCGACTCTAAGCAGCCCCCCCCTCACCATCTCTGAGACCCACCGCCAACCTGACTCCACCCCCTGAATCCTCCAAGGTCCTGACCCAATTCCTCACCCCCCCCTCCCAAAGGCTCCCTCTGCCCCCCCCTGCCAAACCCAAGCCCCCCTGACGCCTGCACCCAATCCTTCCTAAGTCCTCCCTGCTCCCGAATCCCTCTGAGTCACCGCCCCCCCCCCGAATCCCTCTACACGCCCCAATTGTAACCCTTCCCCACCCTAAATCCCTCTCAGAATTCCCCCCCCTGAATGCCTATAAATCCACCCCACCCTCAATCCCTCACATGTCTTCCACTCAGCCCCCCCCCCCCCCGCCGCCGCCTCCTCCACTGGCAAAGTTCCCCAGGCTGAATGTCCCTCTATGCTCCCCCTCCCCCGCCCCCCCCAGCCCTGGCAAACTTCCACTCCCTCCCTGTGAACAGCCCCTGGGCTGACGGAACCCCCCCCCCCCTTTATAATTCCTGTTCCCCCCCCCCGTCAATCCCCCTCCACCCCGTTATAAGCAGCTCTGGGTCGAGTTGGATGTGGAAACTCTGCCCATTTCAAACATTAACGTTCAAATGACTAATTCCCCTGACACTGAGCAGCCTGTGTTATAATATCCCCCACCCCCATCCTGTACAACAGACCCCCTGTCTGATTCCCCCTCCCCCCCGACCCTCTTCCCCCATTGTCCCCTTTCTCTGATAACCCCTGACTCTGGACAGCCTGTGTTATAATATTCCCCCCTCTTGTACAACAGACCTCCTTCCCTCTCTGAATAACAACTCCTGGCTCTGAACAAGCAGCTGTGTTACACATTTCCCCCATTTCAGCAGTTTCTGCCCCCCCCCCTCCCCTCCCCTCCGCTGTGTTCCTGGCCCTTCGCTGCTTGTCAACAACAAACCCGTGATCTGGCCTGTCCCCCACGAGAGAGCAGAGAGGGAGATATGAGGCAGAGAAGCAGAGAGATATAGAGATGGAGTTAGAGAGAATGCTGCTGTAATTCAGACAGAGTGAGTCACAGAGGGAAGCAGAGATCAGATACAGAGAGAGATAAGAGGCAGAGAGATATAGAGATGGAGATAGAGAGAATGCTGCTGTAATTCAGACAGAATGATTCACAGAGAGAGGGAAGCAGAGAACAGATAGAGATATAGAGACAGAGGATGCTACTGTAATTCAAACAGACTGAGTCAGGGGGAGGCAGAGATAGAGAGAGGGGGAAGCAGAGAGAGATAGAGAGAGGCAAGCAGATAGCTAGAGAGGTAAGACAGAGAAGCAGAGTTAAAGTTCAAATTTTATTCGTCACAAGTAGGCTTACATTAACACTGCAATGAAGTTACTGTGAAAAGATGGCGATAGAGAGAATGCTGCTGTACTTCAGACAGAATGAGTCAGAGAGGGAGCAGAGATAGATAGAGCGAGAGAGATGGAGAGGAGGCTGCTGTGATTGAGATAAAATGATCCACAGAGAGGGAGAGATGTGCAGAGAGGCTGAGATACAAAGTGAGATGTCGAGATAAATAGAAAGTGGGGCTTTGGCAAGACAGTGACAAAGTTTCAGAGAGAGTGAAAGATAGAGAGAATGAGAGAAAAAGGGAAAGATGCTGCCATTGTGAGAGGCTGAGGTATAAAGGATGGGGAGAGACAGGGATTGGAAAGATGTGGAGAAACAGTTCTGAGGATGGGGGAGTTGCACAGACAGAGCTTCAGGGAGAGGGATTGAAATCTGTGGGATTACATTGGAGCAGGGATCACTGGGAATACCCCCTCCCCCTGACACACAGACCACTAACCCTCAGTGTAAAAGCCCCACCAGTCGATCTGTGAATAAAAATGAACGACAAAGACTTTTATTAACATTTTTCTCTCTGGTTATAGCTCTTGTCCGAGGATTCCTCACGGCAAAACTATTCGCTCTCTGCATCGCCAAAGTTTCCATAGGAATTCTCCTTGGAAGAGAGAAAGAGAAAATAAAGTGAAATTTGATTAAACACAAAACAAAAGCTGATTAAAAAACAATAAAAGGCACAGCAAGATCCCAGGACTTGCTGAAATTCACAATCTCACTGGGGGGAGGGTGGGGGAAACATTCATTTTCACCTCCTCATTATTAAACCCTGACAAAATGGGAACACGTTTCAAATGCAATGAACTTCCAACTGCCTCCTGACTGTCCCGATATTGAATTTATTAAACACGTCAAAGCATTCTGGGGGCTTTACTCCAGAGACAGGCCAGTGAATAAACACAGGAGGCCCCAATGAAGTTCCCACTTCTTTCAGTCACCTCTCCCCGCCCCCCCCCCCCCCCCCCCCTCTGTTTCTCCCTCTCCGTCTCTTACACACTTCCCCCAGATATCTATCTGTCCAATACCCCGTCTCTGCTCCTGTCTCTGGATAACCTGTCCTGATCTCTGCTCTGTTTCTCTATCTCAGGGTGAATCTGGATTGAAATGCTCTCTCTAAGTTTCTGTCTGACCGTTTAAAATAAAACTCACAATCAAAAGGGAAATGAGAGGGGGGGGGGGGGCGCGGGGGGGCAGGAAAATCCACAATCCCACCCTGAAGCGGCTGCTTCACATTTTATTGAACCATTGAATTCAGCCACTTAAACCCTGTTGGGGAATTAAGCGAATGCAAAAGTGCTCCTGAGATTTAGGCCGTGAAGTGCGGCTTAGTCACAGAGGCTGCATTATTCCTCAGGTAGAAAGAACAAACCCCCCTCTCTCCCACCCCCCAGTTAAACAGAACAATCTTCTCCATCCACACCCACAAATCCCAGCGCCCTGTCTAAAAACACAAGCAGGACTCTGGGATTGAGAACAAGCCTTTCCCCCAGGCTCAGGAATTTGAATTTCAGCTCCCTCTCTCTCCCGAGTGCTTCACAGTGAGAGGGAGAGAGAGAGAGAGAGACTGGGAATGCTGCAATCAGGATCCCACAGGGAGTCCCACACTGCAGGAGGGCACCCCCCACACCCCCGAGCCTCTGTCTCTATCCCCCTACCCCCCCTCCACTAAGCCCCCGACACTCCCCACCCCTTCTCTGTTCCTCTCTCTGTTCCCCACCCTCCTTCCCCTCCATCTTTTCATGTTTAAAGTGTGGGGTGATGTCACAGTGCGGGGAATATGGGGCGAGGAGGAGGGGGGACAGAGAGCATGAGGGCACAGCAAGATCCCACACACACAGTCTGAGCAGGGCCAGATACAAAGTGATTTTTAAGTGAGGATTGGGTTAAAGTGAGTGGGCAATGAGGGGAACCACACGTCTCCCTCTCTCTCCCTCGCTCCCCCCCCCCTCCATCTCTCCCCCACCCCAAATAAAAATAATGACAAGTCACTCCAGGATTGGGGCTGTTTGTACATTCGATATGAACAGGGAACCTTCCACTTCGAGCACAGTCACACCTCTCTCTCCCATTCCCTCTGTCTCTCACTGTTTCTTTCTCTCTGCCTGTTTCTCTGCCTCTATCTCTGAACCTGTCCAGCCCCCTCTGTGTCTCTTTTGCTTTCCCCCCAGATCTATATATATATCCAATACCCCATCTCTGCCCCGGTCTCTCCTACTCTGGATAATCTGTCCTGATCTCTGCTCTGTTTCCACCGTCTGGGGATGAATGGGGATTAAAATGCTCTCTCTGATAAGTTTCTGTCTGACCGTTTCAAATAATGACGTGTTGTGGGCCACGTTTGCTATTTCTCAGTGATTTCCATGGGGAAATGGGGAGGGAAGCTCCTTCTGCAAAGCCAGATCTCTCTCTCACTGCAATGTGGCAGCAGCCAGATTCCAATATCTTTATATTGGGAAAAAATCTATTCAAACACAACAGCCCAGATTCAGCCTCAGTCACACAGCCGCTGGTTACAAATCCCACCTTCTGGGAGGGTGTGAGTGAGGGTCTTTTCCCCAGAGACTGGGGAGCTGGGCTGTGAGTGCAGAGCAGAGGACCCCCCCCCTAACCCAGCCCCCCTCCAGTGTGTCTCCTCTCCCTGCCCCTCTGCCTTTGATCTCCCTCTGTTACCCTCCCTTTCTCTCTCTCCCTCCCTTTCTCTCTTTCCCTCCCTTTCTCTCTCCCTGTCTTTCTCTGTCTCTGTCCATCTCTCTCTCCCTCCCTGTCTCCCTCTCTCTCTCCCTCCCTGTCTCTCTCTTTCTCTCTCTCTCTCTGTCTTTCCCTCCCTGAAATTAAATGAACAACAATTCACATTGGTGTTTTCCTTCACATTTTATTGAAAGGTGAAATATAGACAGGAATGTCTGGGGAGAGAGAGAGGGGAGGGGTGCTGGGATTGGTAAGAACGCTGGAGAGACAGAGACAGGGAAATTATGAACCGCCCCCCCCATCCAAATAGAAATTCCTGGGAAAAGAGAGAGGAGAATCTGGAGTCACACAGCACAGAAACAGGCCATTCGGCCCACCAGCTCGATGCTGGCCATCAAATCCCAATCTATCCTCCCCCCATTCCCCAGCGCTTGCTGCACAGACTACGATGCCTCGGTGATTGAAGTGCTTGAATTTACCCGACCCCGTTTCCACTTTCTTTCCTTGAACCCACTTTGCGGTCCGTGAGCGAGATTTTGTTTCATAAAGTGTGGTCGCCTCACATGCTCCAGGGACCCGGGTTCAATTCCCAGCTCGGGTCACTGTGATCCTGTGTCTCTTCCCCCACCCCCTCACTGCACCCCCCACAAACCTCACCTCTTGCTGTCTTTTCCTGTTTTCCCCCTCTTTCCCTCCCTCCATCTTTCTCTGTCTTTCTCTCTCTCTGTCTGTCCGTCTCTCTCTCCTCCCTCCATCTTTCTCTGTCTTTCTCTCTCCCTCCCTCCATCTTTCTCTGTCGTTCTCTCTCTCTCTCTCTCACTCCCTCCATCTTTCTCTGTCTCTCTCTCTCTCTCTCTCTCTCTCACTCCCTCCATCTTTCTCTCTCTCTCTCTTCCGCTCCCTCCATCTTTCTCTCCCTCCCTGTCTTTCTCTCTCTCTCTCTTTCCACCCCTCCCTGTCTGTCTTTCTCTCTGTCTCTCCCCCTCCCTCCATCTTTCTCTGTCTCTCTCTCTCTCTCACTCACACTGTTTCTCTCTCTCTTTCTCCCTGCCTGTCTCTTTCTCTCCCTGTCTTTCCCCCTCTCTTTCTCTCTCTCTGTCTTTCCCCCTCTCTCTCTCTGTCTTTCCCCCTCTCTCTCCCTCTCTGCCTCTTTCTCTCTCCCCCTCTCTGTCTCTTTCTCTCTCTCCCCCTCTCTGTCTCTTTCTCCCTTTCTCGCTCTCTCCCTTTCTCTCTCTCCCCCCCACTCTGCCTCTTTCTCTCTCCCCCTCTCTGTCTCTCTCACACACTGTCTCTCTCTAATATTGTTATGAAGTTGCATATATAAGGTTAAAGATGTGGTGTTTGACAAATGTAAATATTGAAAAGAAATGCTGAGAAAACCAAACCGAACCATCCAGCGTTGTGTCTTTAGAAAGCCTGTGTCTTTGTGCTGGGGATTTTAAACTGCAGAAAGCAGGGCTGCAGAAGACAACTTTACAACATTTGTGTCCAAAGCAGCAGCCAGAGTCCCAGCAGAGCAAAACAGGCTTTGAATTGGGTCAATGATTTTAAAACAAGCTCTCAAACACACACAACCAATTGCATTCAAATTGGGGCGTTGGTGACAGCCTCAAGCCACTCAAATTGCAGGAATACTGTGAGGAAATTCTGGGTATTTAAACCCGGGACAGGGGGAAATAACGGGGAGGGAGCGACCTTGCTGCCTCTTTAGATTGAAGGAGGGAGAGTCTGATACTGAATCCTGCAGTAATATATACAGCTTCATCACATCACCATCTAAATAGAAGCAGAAACCAACTCAGAAAGTATTCCAGACCCAAGCAGCAGAAGGAAGTTCACACTTCCAACAGACGCCTGGTATTATATTATTTGAGGGTGACTCTATTCTGTAATGATTTATTTCATTATTCCTGAGTGAGTCTTGTCATTGGAACAGCATTCTATTGGGGAGTTTATTCAGTTTGTTCATTGTTTTAATAAGGTTGTCACCCAGTCTAAATTAAAGACCTGTTAGTTGTTCCTGATGGAGAGAGTGTCAGATCTTGCTTTAATTTACCAATTGCTGCCACAGTCCAAAGCTGTGTGGGTTGGGTGGATTGGCCATGTTAAATTGACCCTAGAGTCAGGGGGATTAGCAGGTTAAAAGTGTAGGGTCATGGGAATAGGGCCTGGTTGGGATTGTGGTCGGTACAGACTAGATGGGCCGAATGGCCTCCTTCTGCACTGTAGGGATTGAATGACGAAAACCAGTAGCTTCCTCCTGTCTCACACACACTTACTTAAGATTACGAGGCAAGGTGTATCCCTTTAGGGGGTTACAAAATAACACAGAGGGAAACATCACCTCAGCGTGGTAACAATATTTATAATCCCACAATCACACACCCACCCTCCCTTAGTCAATGAATGAATGATTCAAATGACAATGAAGGTAATTCTGCACAGCAAGATCCCACTGCCAGTCCCACGATGGAGGAGGATACCCCCAGACTCTGTGTCTCTTTCCCCCTGCCCCTCCTGAGACCCTCTCACACAGCCCCCCCCCCCCCACACCCTCTCTGTTTAGCTCTCCCTCCATATCTCTATCTCTCTCTCTGCCTCCTCCGCCTCCCCAACCCTTCTCCTTCTCCTCAATCTTTCCTGTTTAAAGTTCTGCTCATGGGTCACAGTGCGAGGAATAGGGAGCCAGACCCACCTGTGTGCACAGCAAGATCCCACACACACACAACCTGGTGAGGGCCGGATTAAATAAATGCTGTGGGTGAGGACTGCAGGAGAGTGTGGGGGAAATGGGATCCACTCCTCTCTCTCTCTTCCCAAATTAAATTGACAACAATTCACATTGGTGTTTTCTTTAACCTTTTATTGAAAGATGAAATATAGACAGGAATGTCTGGGGAGAGAGAGAGGGGAGGGGTGCTGGGATTGGTAAGAACGCTGGAGAGACAGAGACAGGGAAATTCTATACCCCCCCCAGAAACAGGCCCTTCGGCCCACCAGCTCGATGCTGGCCATCAAATCCCAATCTATCCTCCTCCCATTCCCCAGCACTTTCTCCAGAGCCTACGATGCCTCGGCGATTAAAGTGCTTGAATTTACCCGACCCCTTTTCAACCTTTTTCCTTGAACCCACTTTGCGGTCCCTGAGCCAGATTTTGTTTAATAAAGTGTGGTCGCTGTTGCAGTGCGGGCAAAGGCCACAGGCCCAGTGTGTGCACAGCAAGATCCCACAGCAGCAGCAGCAGCAATGTGAACCTGAATCAGATGGGACACAGTCCTCCCCCCAAACCCCACCCCCCCCCCCCACTCTCTCAACTGCTGTGACCCCCCTTCCCCACTCACTACCCTGTGTGTGTGTGTGTGTCTGCATTATCCCAAATCTCCAGAAAGGCTGGAAATCCCTCTTAAAAGTAACCCTTTTTAAAACTAAAATCCCTGTGGTGCACAGCAAGATCCCACAAAGTGCAGTCAGCTGTGTTGAGCGTTTTTTAATTTGGGAATTGTTTATACAGAGTGAGGGAGCCAGAGAGGGGCTGAGACAGTGAAATCCCTCTCTCAGGACCCTCAGAATTAAACTGGAGACCCTGTCCCTCACTGAAACCCCCCCTCCCTCTAACAGCCTGTGTCTCTCCCCCTGCATCTAACCCACAACTCCAGCTGTTTCCATCCCTCCCTCTTCCTCTCTCTCCCTGCCTCTCTGTCTCCATCTGTTTCTGCTCGAGAAGAGACAGGGAGAGAGAGAACAGGGAGAGAGAGAGACGGGAAGAGACAGAGATAAAGCGAGAGAGACAGATATTTGATAATTAATTGTGTATGGTCGCATTATTGAGTGTGGTTTAATTTGGTGATTTTTTTATACAGAGAGGCAGAGAGAGGTGAAGACAGTGACATTCTCTCTCTGGCACCCTCGCAAGTTCAAAGACACAAAAGCTGCAGACACTCACACACACAAACTGGGTTTGGTAAGTTTCCCAATCTCTGCAGCTTCACATGTGGCCCAGGGTTTGAATTGAAATTTAAAAGCAGCTTGGAGACACTGCAGGATTTTTGAGTTGAGTTTCTCCCCTCCTCACCCTGTAAATATAAAATAGAAATTCCTGGATTACAATATTCCCTTGGACAGAGCAGAGGGAATGTGTGAGTGGTGTGTGTGTGTCTGAGACCGAGGCTGGATTTGGGAATATCTGCCTGCTGAAGAGGGTCAGTGAAACCATCCTGGCTGAATATCTCATCGCTAAAGAGTCACAGAGAGAGATATCTGATCAATAAATGTGTTACTGAACCCACTCTGGATGCTCCCTCTATCTCTGTCTCTCTCACTAACTTCATTGCAGTGTTAATGTAAGCCTTGTGACACGAGTAAATAAACTTTAAATCTTTCAACTTTAAAAACTCTCTCTTTCTGTCTCTCTCAGTAAGTGCAGCGTTAATGTGAGCCTTACTTGTAACAGGAATAAACAAACTTTAAACATCCTCTCTGTCTCTTTATCTCTCTGTCTCTTTCTGTCTCTTTATCTATGTCTCTGTCTCTGTGTGTCTCTGCCTCTCTCTGTCTCTCTCAGTAACTTCATTGCAGTGTTAATGTAAGTCTTACTTGTGACACTAATAATCAAACTTTAAAACCTTCAACTTTAAAAACTCTGTCTATGTGTCTCTGTCTCAATTCAGACACTAGTTCAGTGCCAGGTTGAGAGGGGGTCAGTATTGAGCAGAATGGGAGGCAGTTTGATACAAAGTTTGCAGAAACTGCAGCGAGTGTTTGTAAACATGTTGGGTTTGTGGAAAGGTCAGTGTGTAACAAGCTGAGGGAAGGTGTTTCCACTTCACATGTGGCTACTTTTTGGCAATGGGAGTTACCTTTGCATCTCCAGGGAGCTCTAAAGCCTCATGGCTTTCTGCCTACCTCTGTTTGAACAGTTTAATATGTTTCAGCACTGAGACCTCTGGCCCTTGTTGGGAATATCAGTCTCCCAGAATACCAGTATACCTGACTGCCCACCTCCCCCCCCGCTCGCCACCCCCAGCCCCCAACTCTGTGTGTGTGTTGTCCCAAGTCTGGAGACTTCCCCACAGTCCCCTGAAAGGTTTAAACTGCCTCTGAGAATGTCCCACAAGAGGAAGCATCCGCTCCACGTCTACTTTATCCACACCTTTTATCATCTTGTCAATTTGATCTCTCATTCTTCTAAATTCCAGTATGTTTCCAGTGTGCAAGGCATTGGAGAGACCACCTCTGGAGTATTGTGTACAATACTTGATTCCTTATATATAGAAAGATGGTAATGTGTTAGAAAACTGCCCCAGGCAACTGTGAATTCCTCCAACTGGTATTTAATGTAGACTTGAATTGATTTATTTTAAAACGGTTTATTTTAAACATATTGAGACCGGCCTGAAAGTGGTAGACTGGGGACTATCACACAAATGCTCTCAATCTGATGGTGTGGTGGTATTGTCACTGGACTGGGAGCCCAGAGTCCGAGGGTAATGCACTGGGCAGCCAGCTTCCAATCACACCACAGCAAATAGTGAAATCTCAATTCAATAAAAATCTGTCATTAAAGGCCTGGTGATGGCCATGAAACCATTGCCGTTAAAACCCATTTGGTTCACCGATGCCCTTTAGAGAAGGAATTTATCCGACTCCAGAATAAGACCAGAGGATGCTGGAAAATCTCAGCAGGTCTGGTAGTCCCTGTAAGTCTTTCATGTGAATCCAGGTCCACACGATGTGGTTGACTCTGGAATGGCCCAGCAAGCAAGCTGCTCAGTTCAAGGGCAGTTAGGGATAGACCACAAGCAAGGAACTGGGAACAATCTGCACAAAATATTGGCCAGTTATTTTCAGTCTGGAAATGTAAAGCTGCCGTTTCGCTCTCAGTCAGGAACAGATCCCAGTTTTACACCAATCTCTGATTTAACAGCACATTGGAGAGCTGGTGCAGACACGATGGGCCAAATGGCCTCCTCCTGCACCAACACTATTCTGTGAAATCTTAGAAAACAGGGAAATGCTGGAATTAAACTCAGCAGGTTCGGAGCATCTGTGCAGAGAGAGAGAGAAACAGAGTTAACATTTCAGCTCTGTGACCTTTCCTGTGAACTGGGGAAAGTTAGGAATGTAACAGGTTTGGAGAAAGCGGCGGGTGGGACAAGGACGAAAGGAAGGTCTGTGAGAGGGTGGAAGACAGGAGAGATTGAATGAGAGAAAAGTGAACCCGCCCCCAGAGCCAAACTCCCTCAGAGGCTCCCACACTGCATTCCAACAAACTGAACTGGATTGGACTGAATGGGAAGTCATGGGAATGTAACCCTCACTGACTTCATGGATCAAGTACATTTCTGGATGGAAATTAGCTGCATCGACTCCAGCCTGGTTGTTGGTGTGAAACACGAGCTGATGTCTATCTGTGTGTGTGTGTGTGTGTGTCCCTGCCTGCAGCTCCCAGAGAGTTTAAAATCCTGCATCTGTCTCTCTGCAGAGCTGCTGGTTAAAGACACATTTACAGCATTTATCAGACAGAAACTTCACTCTCATTCTCTCCCTCCCCTCCCCCAGCCAGTGCTTCTGTTAAAAAAAAGTTTAAACGCTTTATTTTGCAGCTCTGATCAGTGGTGAATCATTAACCATGAAGCACAGGGCACACACACACATTCACACACCCGGACACACAGCATTGTAAATCAGAAGTGGGATTTGTAAACGCAGCAACAAAGAACTTTGCAAGATATTGTTTCAGTTCAGGCAACTTAAGGAAAAGTGAACTTTGCAAGAATCAGCAAAGGGTGCAAACCTGTAGCGGATGGAGTCCTGGGTGAACAAGTTGTACAATCCACATTCAGACCTGGCCTCTCTCTCTCTCTCCCTGGCAGTGCAGGGCTGCTGGTTCATTTAAATCCATCTTCTCTCAGCTCCCAGTGCTGGTGATGTGAAGCTGGGAGTGGGGGGGGGAGGGAGAGCCTTGGGATGAACCATTTGCCTGGTGCTCACTAACCCACACACCCCCCACACACTCAGAGACAGGTTGGTGTTGGACTGGGCCAGGTAGGAGGAGGTGTGTTCAGGTGAGGTGTAGGAGCTGTGGTTGGATGAGGATTGATTGGGGAGGTGTGGGACTCAGTGAGGTTATAAAAAGGCTGGCGATGCATTGTCCAGTCTCTCTCTACACGTGGGTTGGTAAGTATCAGGTAAGCTGTGTCTTTGTGAGTGAGTGAGTCAGTGAGTGCTTGCATGGAGTTCCAGCTCTGATATTGTAACCCCCCCTTTCCCAGCACAAAGCCCCTGTTCCTGGATCTCTCTCCCCACCATGGGAGAGGGGATGGAAGGAGTTGGAGAGATCACCGAGGGAAAACATGTGCGATGGTGAGTATGAACCTCTTCACTTTCTGTCTGCACCTTTCCCGCCTCAGCCCTGCTTTTCTCTCTGTTTGCAGCCTCCTCTCAATCTCCCTCTCCATCTTTCTCTCTCTCAATCTTTCTCTCTCTCAATCTCTCTGTCTTTCTATCTCAATCTTTCTCTCTCTAAATCTTTCTCTCTCTAAATCTTTCTCTCTCTCAATCTCTCTGTCTTTCTATCTCAATCTTTCTCTCTCTAAATCTTTCTCTCTCTAAATCTTTCTCTCTCTAAATCTTTCTCTCTCTCAATCTCTCTGTCTTTCTATCTCAATCTTTCTCTCTCTAAATCTTTCTCTTTCTAAATCTTTCTCTCTCTAAATCTTTCTCTCTCTCAATCTCTCTGTCTTTCTATCTCAATCTTTCTCTCTCTAAATCTTTCTCTCTCTAAATCTTTCTCTCTCTAAATCTTTCTCTCTCTAAATCTTTCTCTCTCTAAATATTTCTCTCTCTAAATCTTTCTCTCTCTAAATATTTCTCTCAATCTCTCTCTCAATCTCTCTCTCTGTGTCTTTCTCTCTCTCTGTTTCTCTCTGTCTCTCTATCTCTCTCTCTCAATCTTTCTCTCTGTCTTTCTCTCTCTCTCCCTTTCTCTCCCTTTCTCTCTGTCTCTCTCTCTCTCTCTGTCTCTCTCTCTCTCTGTTTCTCTCTGTCTCTCTCTCTCTCTCTGTCTCTCTCTCTCTCTGTCTCTCTCTCTCTCTGTCTCTCTCTCTCTGTCTCTCTCTCTCTACCTCTGTCTCTCTCTGTCTCTCTCTCTCTGTCTGTCTTTCTCTCTGTCTCAATCTCCCCCCCCCCTGGGTTTTGCCCCCCCCCTGGGTTTTGCCCCCCCCCCTGGGTTTTGCCCCCCCCCTGGGTTTCCCCCCCCCCCCTGGGTTTCCCCCCCCCCTGGGTTTCCCCCCCCCTGGGTTTCCCCCCCCCCCCTGGGATTCCCCCCCCCCTGGGATTCCCCCCCCCCCTGGGTTTCCCCCCCCCCTGGGTTTTCCCCCCCCCTGGGTTTTCCCCCCCCCCCTGGGTTTCCCCCCCCCCCCCTGGGTTTCCCCCCCCCCCCCTGGGTTTTGCCCCCCCCCTGGGTTTTGCCCCCCCCCTGTGTTTTGCCCCCCCCCTGTGTTTTGCCCCCCCCCTGGGTTTTGCCCCCCCCCCCGGGGTTTTGCCCCCCCCCCGGGTTTCCCCCCCCCCTGGGTTTCCCCCCCCCCCCCTGGGTTTTGCCCCCCCCCTGGGTTTTGCCCCCCCCCCCCGGGTTTTGCCCCCCCCCTGGCATTGCCCCCCCCCCCCGATTGCCCGCCCCCCGATTGCCCGCCCCCCGATTGCCCGCCCCCGGATTGCCCGCCCCCCGATTGCCCGCCCCCCGATTGCCCGCCCCCGATTGCCCGCCCCCGAATTGCCCGCCCCCGAATTGCCCCCCCCGATTGCCCGCCCCCCGATTGCCCGCCCCCCGATTGCCCGCCCCCCGATTGCCCGCCCCCCGATTGCCCGCCCCCGAATTGCCCCCCCCCAATTGCCCGCCCCCCAATTGCCCGCCCCCCAATTGCCCGCCCCCGAATTGCCCGCCCCCGGATTGCCCGCCCCCGGATTGCCCGCCCCCCGATTGCCCGCCCCCGGATTGCCCGCCCCCGATTGCCCGCCCCCCGATTGCCCGCCCCCCCGATTGCCCGCCCCCCGATTGCCCGCCCCCGATTGCCCGCCCCCGAATTGCCCGCCCCCGAATTGCCCGCCCCCGAATTGCCCCGCCCCCGAATCCCACTCTAATCACCCCCCCACTCACTCTCTCTCAGGAACTCGCCGCCAAAGCCCTCTGAGCCACTCCCAATCCTTCTCAACCCGCTGCCCTCAATCTCCACTAATTCCCCCCCAAAACTCCCCTTTCCCCCACCTGATTCCCTGTCCCTCTGCCCGATCTGCTTCAATCCGACTCTGTAAGCACCCCCTCCCCCCGCTCAATCTCTCTGACACCCACTGCCAATCTGACTCTCAGCCCCCTGAATCCTCCAAGTTCCTGCCCCAAATCCTCAGCCCCCCCCCAAAGGCTCCCTTTGTCCCCCCTGCCAAAATCAAGCCACCCAATCCTTCCTCAGTCCTCCCCACCCCTGAATCCCTCTGAGTCACCCCCCCACTCCGAATCGCTCGACACCCCCCCCAATTCTAACCCTGATGCAAGGCCCCACCCTAAATCCCTCTCTGAATTTCCCCCCTCCCAAATCCCTATAAATCCACCCCGCCCTCAATCCCTTTCCCTCCACCCCGACTCGCCCCCCCGCCATCTCCCTCTGACTCCCTACCCCATCCAGACCCTCCCCAGATTCTAAGCCCCTGAGATTCCTCTGGAATCCCCCCTGAATGTCTCCCGAGATCGCACCCACCCTCGCCACATTCCTCTGCCCCCGAATCCTGCTCCCTCTCCAATCCCACCCCTTCAATCTGTCTGAGCACCAAACCATGTCTTTTAATCCCCGTAAACCCCCCAATCCCTCCTGTATCCCTCAGAACCCCAGAAATTCCCCTCTGAGCCCCCTCTTCCCAAATCCCCCTCAATTCCCCCCGATTCCCTCCCTCTCAGCCCCGCTAAATCCCAAAGTCCCCATGAGACCCTTAAATCCCCCTGAATCCCTCTAATTCCCGACCACAATCCCTGAGTCTACCCCTACATCCCTCTCCACTCTCCCCCTTTAATCCCCCTCAATCCCCCCCCCACTCCAGCCAAATCTGTCGTCCCTCCTCACAATCCCTCTAAATCTCCCGATCCTTCCCTCTGAGCCCCGTATCCCTCTAAGTTCCCCTCTTTCCCCCCCCGCCCCTCTCAACCTGGCAAATTCCCACTCCCTCCCTGTGAACAGCCTCTGGACTGACAGATCCCCCCCTTTCTAATTAGTACCCCCCCCCCCCTCCGCGTGTCCATCCCCGTCCACCACCCCCCTGTAAACAGCTCCTGGTGGAGTTGGATGTGGAAACTCTGCCCATTTAAAACATTAACGTTCAAATGACTAATTCCCTTGACACTGAGCAGCCTGTGTTATAACATCCCCCACCCCCATCCTGTACAACAGACCCCCTGTCTGATTCCCCCTCCCCCCTCCTCCATTGCCCCCTTTCTCTGATAACCCCTGACTCTGGTCAGCCCTTTCAGCAGTGCTGAATCCCTCTGAATTGCCCCCGATTCCCTCCCTCTGCGTTCCTGGGCCCTTGCTGCTTGTGAACAGCAAACCCGTGATCTGGCCCGTCCCCCACGAGAGAGCAGAGAGAGAGAGAGATATATAAGAGACAGAGAAGTAGAGATATGGAGATAGAGAGAATGCTGCTGTAATTCAGACAGAATGATTCACAGAGAGGGGGAAGCAGAGATCAGAGAGATGGAGATGGGGAGGATGCGACTGTAATTCAGACTGATTCACAGAGAAGGAAGCAGAGATCAGAGAGAGGGGGAAGCAGATAGAGAGAGGGAAGCGATAGAGAGAGAGATAAGAGACAAATAAAAGCAGAGTTAATGTTAAAATTTTATTTGTTAATCACAAGTAGGCTTACATTAACACTGCAATGAAGTTATTGTGAAAAGATATAGAGATGGGGAGTGAGAGAGAATGCTGCTGTACTTCAGACAGAATGAGTCACAGAGAGGGAGCAGAGATAGACAGAGGGGGGAGCAGAGATAGAGAGAGAGAGACGGAGAGGAGGCTGCTGTGATTGAGATAAAATGATCCACAGAGAGAGAGAGAGAGACGGAGAGGCTGAGATACAAAGTGAGATGTCGAGATAAATAGAAAGTGGGGCTTTGGCAAGACAGAGTGACAAAGTTTCAGAGAGAGAGTGAAAGATAGAGAGAAGGAGAGAAAAAGGGAAAGATGCTGCCATTGTGAGAGGCTGAGGTATAAAGGATGGGGAGAGACCGGGATTGGAAAGATGTGGAGAAACAGTTCTGAGGATGGGGGAGTTGCACAGACAGAGCTTCAGGGAGAGGGATTGAAATCTGTGGGATTACATTGGAGCAGGGATCACTGGGAATGCCCCCTCCCCCTGACACACAGACCACTAACCCTCCGTGTAAAAGCCCCACCAGTCTATCTGTGAATAAAAATGAACGACAAAGACACGGGGACTTTTATTAATATTTTTCTCTCTGGTTATAGCTCTTGTCCGAGGATTCCTCACGGCAAAACTATTCGCTCTCTGCATCGCCAAAGTTTCCAAAGGAATTCTCCTTGGAAGAGAGAAAGAGAAAATAAAGTGAAATTTGATTAAACACAAAACAAAAGCTGACTATAAACAATAAAAGGCACAGCAAGATCCCAGGACTTGCTGAAATTCACAATCTCACTGGGGGAGGTGGGGGAAACATTCATTTTCACCTCCTCATTATTAAACCCTGACAAAATGGGAACAAGTTTCAAATGCAATGAACTTGCAACTGCCTCCTGACTGTCCCGATATTGAATTTATTAAACACATCAAAGCATTCTGGGGGCTTTACTCCAGAGACAGGCCAGTGAATAAACACAGGAGGCCCCAATGAAGTTCCCACTTCTGTCAGTCACCTCTCTCCGCCCCCCCCCCCCCCTCTGTTTCTCCCTCTCCGTCTCCTACACACTTCCCCCAGATCTATATCTGTCCAATACCCCGTCTCTGGATAACCTGTCCTGATCTCTGCTCTGTTTCTCTACCTCGAGGTGAACCTGGATTGAAATGCTCTCTCTAAGTTTCTGTCTGACCGTTTAAAATAAAACTCACAATCAAAAGGGAAATGAGAGGGGGGCGGGGGGGCAGGAAAATCCACAATCCCACCCTGAAGCGGCTGCTTCACATTTTATTGAACCATTGAATTCAGCCACTTAAACCCTGTTGGGGAATTAAGCGAATGCAAAAGTGCTGCTGAGATTTAGGCCGTGAAGTGCGGCCTAGTCACAGAGGCTGCATTATTCCTCAGGTGGAAAGAACAAACCCCCCTCTCTCCCACCCCCCAGTTAAACAGAACAATCTTCTCCATCCACACCCACAAATCCCAGCGCCCTGTCTAAAAACACAAGCAGGACTCTGGGATTGAGAACAAGCCTTTCCCCCAGGCTCAGGAATTTGAATTTCAGCTCCCTCTCCCTCCTGAGTGCTTCACAGTGAGAGGGAGAGAGAGACTGGGAATGCTGCAATCAGGATCCCACAGGGAGTCCCACACTGCAGGAGGACACCTCCCCCCCCCCCAGAGCCTCTGTCTCTATCCCACTACCCCCCTCCACTGAGCACTCAACACTCCCCACCCCTTCTCTGTTCACCCTGTTTCTCTCTCTCTACCCCACCCTCCTTCCCCTCCATCTTTTTATGTTTAAAGCATGGGGCTCTGTCATAGTGTGAGGAATATGGGGCAGGGGGACGGGGCAGGGGGACGGAGCATGAGTGCACAGCAAGATCCCACACACACACAGCTTGAACACGGCCAGATACAAAGTGATTTTGAAGTGAGGATTGGGGTAAAGTGAGTGGGAAATGAGGGAACCACACGTCTCCCTCTCTTTCCCCTCCATCTCTCCCCCACCGCAAATGAAAATAATAAGTCACTCCAGCATTGGTGCTGTTTGTACATTCGATATGAACAGGGAACCTTCCACTTCGAGCAGAGTCACACCCTTCTCCCATTCCCTCTGTCTCTCGCTGTTTCTCTCTTTCTCTGCCTCTATCTCTGAACCTGTCCAGCCCCCTCTGTGTCTCTTTTGCTTTCCCCCCAGATCTATATATATATCCAATACCCCATCTTTGCCCCGGTCTCTCTTACTCTGGATAATCTGTCCTGATCTCTGCTCTGTTTCTCCGTCTGGGGATGAATGGGGATTAAAATGCTCTCTCTGATAAGTTTCTGTCTGACCGTTTCAAATAATGACGTGTTGTGAGCCACGTTTGCTATTTCTCAGTGATTTCCATGGGGAAATGGGGAGGGAAGCTCCTGCAAAGCCACATCTCTCTCTCACTGCAATGTGGCAGCAGCCACATTCCAATATCTTTATATTGGGAAAAAATCTATTCAAACACAACAGCCCAGATTCAGCCTCAGTCACACAGCCGCTGGTTACAAATCCCACCTTCTGGGAGGGTGTGAGTGAGGGTCTTTTCCCCAGAGACTGGGGAGCTGGGCTGTGAGTGCAGAGCAGAGGACCCCCCCCTAACCCACCCCCCGCTCCAGTGTGTCTCCTCTCCCTGCCCCTCTGCCTTTGATCTCCCTCTGTGACCCTCCCTTTCTCTCTCTCTCCTTCCCTGATAACTCACAATCAAAGGAGAAAGATGGGAGAGAGAGAGAGATAGCAGGAAAACCCACAATCACATCCCCAATCCGATGGAATAAAGCGGCTGCTGCAGGTTTTATTCGGCTGCTTTTCTCTCTCTCTCTCTCTGTCTGTCTCTCCTTCCCCCACTCCCTGTCTTTCTCTGTCTCTGTCTGTCTTTCCCTCCCTCCCTGTCTCTCTCTTTCTCTCTCTCTGTCTTTCCCTCCCTGAAATTAAATCCAAAAAATTCACATTGGTGTTTTCCATCACATTTTATTGAAAGATGAAATATAGACAGGAATGTCTGGGGAGAGAGAGAGGGGAGGGGTGCTGGGATTGGTAAGAACGCTGGAGAGACAGAGACAGGGAAATTATGAACGCCCCCCCATCCAAATAGAAATTCCTGGGAAAAGAGGGAGGAGAATCTGGAGTCACACAGCACAGAAACAGGCCCTTCGGCCCACCAGGTCTATGCTGGCCATCAAATTCCAATCTATACTCCCCCCATTCCCCAGCACTCGCTGCACAGCCTACGATGCCTCGGCGATTGAAGTGCTTTAATTTACCCGACCCCGTTTACACTTCTTCCTTTGAACCCACTTTGCGGTCCGTGAGCGAGATTTTGTTTAATAAAGTGTGGTCACTGTTGCAGTGCGAGCAAAGGCCACAGGCCCAGTGTGTGCACAGCAAGATCCCACAACAACAGCAGCAGCAGCAACAATGTGAACCTGAATCAAATGGGACACAGTCCTCCCCAACACACCCCCAACACTCTCGCCTGCTGTGAGCCCCCTTCCCCACTCACTACCCTGTGTGTCTCATCCCAAATTCCCAGAAAGGGTTGAACTCCCTCTTAAAACGAAGCCAAACCCTTTTTAAAACACAATCTCTGTGGTGCTCTGGAAGATCCCAGAAGGTGCAGTTCGCTGTGTTGAGTGTGTTTTAATTTGGGAAGTGTTTATACAGAGGGAGAGTGAGGCAGAGAGGGGCTGAGGCTGTGAAATCCACCCCCCCCCCCCCTCGCCCCGGGACCCTCAGAATTGAATCATAACGTGTAGGGCCACACGGGGGCACAGTGGTTGGCGCTGCTGCCTCACAGCTCCAGGGACCCGGGTTCAATTCCCAGCTCGGGTCACTGTGATCCTGTGTCTCTTCCCCCACCCCCTCACTGCACCCCCACAAACCTCACCTCTTGCTGTCTTTTCCTGTTTTCCTCCTCACTCTCCCCCTCTCTCTCTCCCACTCCCTCCATCTTTCTCTCTCACTCCCTGTCTGCCTTTCTCTCTCTCTCCGTCCATCTTTCTCTCTCTCTCTCCCTCCATCTTTCTCTGTCTTTCTCTCTCTCTCCCTCACACTGTTTCTCTCTCTCTTTCTCCCTGCCTGTCTCTCTCTCTCTCTCTCTGTCTTTCCCCCTCTTTCTCTTTCTGTCTCTCTCTTTCTCTCAGAGACTGGGAATGCTGCAATCAGGATCCCACAGGGAGTCCCACACTGCAGGAGGACACCACCCACCCCCAGAGCCTCTGTCTCTATCCCCCTACCCCCCTCCACTCAGCCCCCGACACTCCCCACCCCTTCTCTGTTCCTCTCTCTACCCCACCCTCCTTCCCCTCCATCTTTTTATGTTTAAAATGTGGGGCACTGTCACGGTGCGGGGAATATGGGGAGGGGAGGAGGGGAGACAGAGAGCATGAGGGCACAGCAAGATCCCACACACAGTCTGAGCAGGGCCAGATACAAAGTGATTTTTAAATGAGGATTGGGGTAAAGTGAGTGGGAAATGAGGGAACCACACGTCTCCCTCTCTCTCCCTCCACACGAGAGACCCCCAGATCCTGTGTCTCTTCCCCCACCCCCTCACTGCACTCCCCCACAACCCTGACCTCTTGCTGCCCTTTCCTGCTTTCCCTCACTCTCCCGTCTCTGTCTCTCTCTCTCCCTTTCTCTCTCTCTCTCTTTCTCTCCCTCTCTGTCTTTCTCTCTCCCTTTCTTTCTCTCTGTCTCTCTCTAATATGGTTATGAAGTTGCATATAGGGTAAAACATCTGGTGTTTGACAAATGTAAATATTGAAAAGAAATGCTGAGAAAACCAAAACGAACCATCCAGCGTTGTGTCTTTAGAAAGCCTGTGTCTTTGTGCTGGGGATTTTAAACTGCAGAAAGCAGGGCTGCAGAAGACAACTTTACAACATTTGTGTCCAAAGCAGCAGCCAGAGTCCCAGCAGAGCAAAACAGGCTTTGAATTGGGTCAATGATTTTAAAACAAGCTCTCAAACACACACAACCAATTGCATTCAAATTGGAGCGTTGGTGACAGCCTCAAGCCACTCAAATTGCAGGAATACTGTGAGGAAATTCTGGGTATTTAAACCCGGGACAGGGGGAAATAACGGGGAGGGAGCGACCTTGCTGCCTCTTTAGATTGAAGGAGGGAGAGTCTGATACTGAATCCTGCAGTAATATATACAGCTTCATCACATCACCATCTAAATAGAAGCAGAAACCAACTCAGAAAGTATTCCAGACCCAAGCAGCAGAAGGAAGTTCACACTTCCAACAGACGCCTGGTATTATATTATTTGAGAGTGACTCTATTCTGTAATGATTTATTTCATTATTCCTGAGTGAGTCTTGTCATTGGAACAGCATTCTACTGGGGAGTTTATTCAGTTTGTTCATTGTTTTAATAAGGTTGTCACCCAGTCTAAATTAAAGACCTGTTAGTTGTTCCTGATACAGAGAGTGTCAGATCCTGCTTTAATTTACCAATTCCTCCGACAGCACAAAGCTGTGCGGGTTCGGTGGATTGGCCGTGTTAAATTGACCCTAGTGTCAGGGGGATTAGCAGGTTAAAAGTGTGGGGTCATGGGAATAGGGCCTGGTTGGGATTGTGGTCGGTACAGACTAGATGGGCCGAATGACCTCCTTCTGCACATCTGTCTAAAACCAGTAGCTTCCTCCTGTCTCACACACACTTAAGATTACGAGGCGAGGTGTATCTCTTTGGGGGGGTTACAAAATAGCGCAGAGGGAAACATCACCTCAGCGTGGTAACAATATTTATAATCCCACAATCACACCCCCACCCTCCCTTAGTCAATGAATGAATGATTCAAATGACAATGAAGGTAATTCTGCACAGCAAGATCCCACTGCCAGTCCCACGATGGAGGAGGGCAGCCCCAGACTCTGTGTCTCTTTCCCCCTGCCCCTCCTGAGACCCTCTCACACCCCTCCCCCCCACACCCTCTCTGTTTAGCTCTCCCTCCATTTCTCTGTCTCTCTCTCTGCCTCCTCCGCCTCCCCAACATCTTTCCTGTTTAAAGTTCTGCTCACGGTCACAGTGCGAGGAATAGGGAGCCAGACCCACCTGTGTGCACAGCAAGATCCCACACACACAACCTGGTGAGGGCCAGATTAAATAAATGTTGTGGGTGAGGACTGCAGGAGAGTGTGTGGGAAATGGGATCCACTCCTCTCTCTCTCTCTCTCTCTTCCCAAATTAAATTGACAACAATTCACATTGGTGTTTTCTTAAACATTTTATTGAAAGATGAAATATGGACAGGAATGTCTGGGGAGAGAGAGAGAGGGGAGGGGTGCTGGGATTGGTAAGAACGCTGGAGAGACAGAGACAGGGAAATTCTATACCCACCCCCCATCCAAATAGAAATTCCTGGGAAAAGAGAGAGAGAAAAGAATCTGGAGTCACACAGCACAGAAACAGGCCCTTCGGCCCACCAGCTCCATGCTGGCCATCAAATCCCAATCTATCCTCCTCCCATTCCCCAGCACTTGCTCCAGAGCCTACGATGCCTCGGCGATTAAAGTGCTTGAATTTACCCGACCCCTTTTCAAGCTTTTTCCTTGAACCCACTTTGCGGTCCCTGGGCCAGATTTTGTTTGAAAATAAAAAGTGCGGTCGCTGTTGCAGTGCAGCCAAAGGCCACAGGCCCAGTGTGTGCACAGCAAGATCCCACAGCAGCAGCAGCAATGTGAACCTGAATCAGATGGGACACAGTCCTCCCCCCACCCCCCACTCTCTCGCCTGCTGTGAGCCCCCTTCCCCACTCACTACCCTGTGTGTGTGTGTGTGTGTCTGCATCATCCCAAATCTCCAGAAAGGCCGGAACTCCCTCTTAAAAGTAACCCTTTTTAAAACTAAAATCACTGTGGTGCACAGCAAGATCCCACAAAGTGCAGTCAGCTGTGTTGAGCGTTTTTTAAATTTGGGAATTGTTTATACAGAGTGAGGGAGCCAGAGAGGGGCTGAGACAGTGAA